>NW_026909015.1:0-161396 GCF_033115175.1 Lepus europaeus
GAGTTCTGAAAAATGAGACAGGGGAGGTGAGGGCGGGAGGCAGGTGCTCCTTTGGCTCCTTGGCACCCCGGGGGGCACGGGCATGGAGGTGGCTGCATGTTGCCTTCCTTGCAGCATGAGGCTGAACCCTGGAGCCCTGGCCTGCTCAGGGAGGCATTTGCCGCTTCTGGACGGGGGAGCTGGGGTTTGTCCAGCACTGCCCGCGGCATGTCTAAGGATGCACAGGTGGGGGTGTAGTGAGGCCCCAGTCCAGGGCTTCCTCCTGGGACCCCAGGCTCTCCCTGAACCAGCAGGTGTGCGTGCCTGGCTGAGCTGGTGGTGCTGGGCAGGCACACAGAGGCCTGTGGGCTTCCGGCTCCCATGAAGGGAATGTGGTATCTCTGAAGCTTGGTGAGATGTCGCCCCCAGACCACCTGTGCCTCTACCCCCTCCCCTCTTGCAGAGGTCTCTCTGCTCCTGGAGGAATGGATGGCCAGAGAGGGGACAGAGGTGGTGGGAGGCCTGGCCACTCTCAGCTGAGGCCAAGCACCCAGGCTCCTCCTGACTGCCCTCAGCACCTCCTGCGCCCAACTGCCAGACCGCTCCCCCCGGTGCTGCCATCTCAAACAGGAGCCCTGAGGCCTTGGTGTCTGCCTGGCCACCCCAGGCTTCATCATAGCTAAGCTCAGGGGCTGGGGCCCCCAGCAGCTGAGCCCCTACAGGTGCCCAGGGCCCAGTCCAGCCAACACGAGTGGAGGATGTGGGAGGCTCAGCTGCAGTTGGGGCCCTTTAAGCAGTGCGAGCTCATTCCCATGCTTTTTGGAGGCAGGGGTCCCAGGCCGAGCACCAGCAGGGCTGTGTTCTCTCTGCTCACACTGGCCGGGGCTCCTGTACCTGTGTGGCCGCCATCCCCAGTGAGACGTAGCTCAAGGCTGGGTTCCACCTGGCTCAGCCTCTGTCTTTCTGGGGCCGCATTTTCTCTGTCTGCTCCTCCTTGCAAGGACGCCAGGCACTGGATTCAGGGCCCACTCTAATTGAGGGTGACCTCATTGCAACCGATTCCTGCCATGAAGACTTTATCTCCAGATGAGCTCACCCCAATGTTTGGCATTTGCAAGTATGTACGGGCAGGGGGCATAATTTGACCCACAGCAGATACATTCTGGGAGCTGTGACCTTGGCCTGGTGCTCACTGTGGTGCAGATCCCTGGAGAGCCTGGGCTGGGGGAATCCTGTGGTGAAGCTCCTGGGCTCGGGCCAGCACCCCGGGGGTGCAGAGCACCCGTGAAATTCAGCTCTCTGTGGACGTGGCACTTCCCAGGGCCATGCAGACCTGAGAGGCAGGGGCCACGAAAGAGGGAGGTGCTGTTGCTCAGTGCTCCCAGTGTGCAGGGAGTCAGCCCAGGGTTCCCAGCTCTGCATGGCTGAACCACCAGGGATGAGAGCGGAGGCCAGCACGTGGGCTGATTCAGGACCCAGCGGTCCTGGGAAGACATGGATGCCTTTGATTCCAACGGCACTTGTCCCAGCCCCCCAGTGAGCAGGGGAGTGGAGGGCATTGAGGATGATGGGGTTTGCAGGTCCCAGGGTTGGTTCCCGTCACCATCTTGGCACTCGTTGGATGGAAACTTCCTGACCGGCACAGGTCCCTGTGGTGCTGGGCATGGCTGCAGCATGGAGTCGTCAGGTGACAGGTAGAATCAGCTGTCCCAGCCCCCGGGGTAGGGAGCAACTGTGAAGTGGACTGTGGGCCTGTTGTCCTGTGCGGGTGGAGGAGTGGAGCGGAGCTGATTCCAAGTGTCAGGGGCTGCACCTTGCTTGTTTCACTTCCTTTTCCTGCCTGGGTTCAGCACTTGTCCCTGGAGCCCCTGTGATGGACTGGAGCTCGGAGTTAATGAGACAGCCCTGGGACCTCCAGAGCTCACCTCCCAGGGGAGGGGCAGAAATCAAACAGCACACACACTGAGTGTTAGAGTAGTGTGGAGGAAAGGGATGAGTGAGACGGCAGTGTGGTGGCAGGGTGCGGGCAGGCCTCAGTGACTCAGCAGTATTGGAGTAAAGACGCTAGGAAAGACAGGTGGGTATCTGGGTGTGCACATAGCAGAGCAAGGCAGGCCTGTGCCAAGGTCCTGCAGCAGGCAGGCATGGTGGGGGGGTGTGCAGCAGGCTTGAGCAGAGAGGAGCGGGGCTGGATGGAGCTGAGGTCAGAAGCCACAGGGTAGGAGGTGGCCGCAGGGATCCGGGTGAGGGCGAGGGAGGAGTGGCTGTTGGGTACCGCATCTGACCAGAGTCCAAGCCGGTGGTGCGTGTGAGTGGAGCACCCCGGGGCTGCAGTCTGAGCAGGTGGGAAGCCTGGAGGTGAGGACCCAGGCAGGAGGACCTGTAGGGCTGCTCTGTGACACGTGGTGGAGCGGGATGGGCCCGATCCAGGGTGTGGCTCAGAGGGGACAGGGACCAGGGCCCTGGGTGCTGCAGGAAGCAGGCCATGGGGGAACCCAGGCTCCTGTCAGCACTGTCTCCTCTGAGCTCGGGAGGAGAACCAGACCCTCAAGACCCTCGGGTGCAGGCGAGAG
This sequence comes from Lepus europaeus, assembly GCF_033115175.1. Lineage (NCBI taxonomy): Eukaryota > Metazoa > Chordata > Mammalia > Lagomorpha > Leporidae > Lepus > Lepus europaeus. Next base: position 2,553 of record NW_026909015.1, read on the forward strand.
GCTGTGGACAACCTGGGACTTACCCAGGGGACAGGCAGACGTCTGGGCTCAGCAGGGGGGCCTGGTCCCTGGCAGAAGTGTGGGAGTCACAACCTCCCATGGTATTTGAAGTTCAGAGGTTGGAGACACCTTGGAGAAAATGGCAGGGAGGAGCCTCAGGAACGTGGGCAGCATGGCTGGGGGCTCCCAGGGCTGGAGGCTGCTGGGGCTGGAGGCTCCTGGGCTCAGAGCCAGGTTTGCAGGGTGTGCCCCCTGGAGCTCCAGGCCCGGGCTGCCACTGGAGAGGGTGGGAGGTACACTGACGGCTGGGGTTGGCTGGGGACCTGGATGTGGGGCAGCGTGGGGCCCAGCAGCGAGTCCTCATGGAGGAGGGGCTGGGGAGAGGTGTTCAGGAGTCAGAGAAGGAGGGCTGGCAGCTGATGCTAGTGTGGAGGGAATGGTTGTGAGGCTGCCTCTGAGGTAGATCCTTTGGGGTGGGCTGGTGCTAGGTTAGCGCTAGGGTTGGCTAGTGTCCAGCCCTTTCACCAAGGCTATGGCTGACCCCACTACTCCTGAGTGTGCACAAGCAGGCCCTCCTCCCTCCCTCTCCCTACCCCTGCCTTCTTGGATGTTCAGCAACAGCTGATGAGTGATGAGTGACTCTCAGGGGTGCAGGCTCCAGGGGTGCTGGTGAGCCCCTCCCCACCTCCGCCCTGGGCTCTGACAGCCCCTGGGCCTGGCTCCAGGTCCTTGCTGTGCTCTTCCAAGAGTGGGGGCATTTATGGAAGTCCAGACCATGTGCTGGGGCAGGGGAGCCTGGGACCCTAGCAGCCCCCTGGCCTCATGAGCTCCGGGGTTCCAGCTCAGCGCTGGCTCTTGTACCTGCCCTGTTTGTGTAATCAGTTGAGGCCTTGCCTGCCCCCTCCCCCTGCAGTGGCTACACCTCCTCCTCTTGGGTCGGGGACTCTCAGGAGGCTGCACCTCTGCCTCTCAGGGTGGGGGCTCTCAGGAGGCTGCACCCCTCATCTCAGGGTGGGGGCTCTCAGGAGGCTGCAGCCCCTCCTCTTGGGGTGGGGGCCTCTCAGGAGGCTGCACCTCCTCTTGGGGTGGGGGGGCTCTCAGGAGGCTCACCTCTGCCTCTCAGGGTGGGGGCTCTCAGGAGGCTCACCCCTCCTCTCAGGGTAGGGGTCTCTCAGGAGGCTCACCCCTCCTCTCAGGGTGATGGCTCTCAGGAGGCTGCAGCCCCTCCTCTTTGGGTGGGGGGGGCTCTCAGGAGGCTCACCTCTGCCCCTTGGGGTGGGGGGCCTCTCAGACGGCTGCACATTTCCCACTAATACACAGAACCCTCCCGCCCGTTGGAGCCTGAGATTCCACTCCTTGGGTCCCTGTGCATCCCGGCTCTACAGCTGTGCACAGCTCTGCCTGCTTCCCAGGATCCCCTCCTCACTGTGCCACAGGCCCAGAGCCGCTGAGCCCAGCTCCTCTCTGCCTGCCTTCTGGAAGGTTCCCCGAGTGCCCCTCCTCTCTGCCTGCTGAAGTTGGTAGCCAGAGTCAGGGACGCCCACGCCCACGCAGCTTCCTGATCTTGCCCGTCTGACTCCCACTTGGCATGTGTTTGCATACCTGGGCCCCAGCACGGTCACCCCTCCATCCCCAGTGCCCAGCTGTTCACCTGACTTCTCTGTCTCAGTTTCTGTGTCTATAAGATAGGTTAACAACAGCAGCAGTCTCATAGGCTTGCCGGGGCTGGGACGAGTTAACACACGTCAAGGAGGCTGCATGGCACTTGGCACGCATGGGCATTTGGCGTTGGTCGGTCAGCCCAGCTGTCACAACAGCACCTGCACACTGGGCCTTGAACAACCGACACTCACCAGCTCCCAGTGCCTGAGGCTGCAAGCCCAGAGTGGATGTGTGGGCGGCGCTGGTTTCCCGAGGCCTCTCTCCCTGTGGCTGGAGTGGTTGTCCCTCTGTGGGCATCCGGATCCTCGTCACCTCTTCCTGTGAGGATGGTCAGAAACGGGGGAGGGAGGGTGCAGGGGGGCACACCCCACAGCCGCACGTGTGGCCTCACTCAGCTTTCACGACCCTGGGCCCGGTCAGCCTGTGCCTGCCCCAGCGGGTGCTCGCTGATGCTGTGGAGTGAGTGAGTGAATGAATGAATGGGTTTATGCAAATGAGGTGCTGAGGTGCTTCCTGGGCGCCTGGGGAAATCACGGGGCCAGGGAGCTGCCTCTCACCTTCAGGTACGCCACCGAATTGCTTTGTGTGCGCATCTCCCATTCTCCATTTCCTGCCCAGGGCCCTGTGTGTTTGTGTGTTTGTGTGATTGCGTGATTGTGTGTGAGCATGTGTGTTTGTGTGGGTGCACACACACCTGTTTTCCTAGAGGAGGGAGCACTTCCTCTTGGAGCCAGAGGGACTGGTGAGAGGCTTCATGGCATTGTGGGGGAGGGCAAGAGGTGCCGGGGAGACCCCCATGCACCCCCCTGTGGCCTCTGTGACCAGCCGCTCTGGATGGAGCAGGCAATTGGCTGTTTGCCCCAGGAGCAGTAGACGCAGGTCCTGGCTGTGCCAGGCACCCTTGTCTCCGGGGACCCGCCCTGCACTTAGGCATTGGGCTCCTGTGACCTCGTCCTGTTCCAACCTCCTATTTGTGAGCTGTTGGCCTGGGCAACTGTCTGCCCCCAGGCTGTGGAGAGGGGAGTGGGGAGGGCTGGGGAGGAAGACACACCTGGGGGCCTGGTCTCACGCTCCTGGGGACACAGGCCCCCAGCACACAGGCAGAGGCCTCTCCAACCACCCTGCTCCTGGGTGTCTCAGACCTCTCCAGGGCCAGCCTGTGGCAGGCACACAGCAAGTGTGTGTTGAATGACTGACGGGCTGCGTCACACACAGTAGGTCTGCAGGCGGTCCCAGGACTTTGTTTCCCAAGTGCAGGCTGTGTGTGGTGTGAGTCCAAGCCTCCGTACTGGGGGCCTTTGTCTTGAAAGGACATGAGCAGGCCTGAGGCAGAGGCCAGGGCCAGCAGTGCCCAAGTCCTGAGTGGCTGTTGCCTGGGGAGCGGTGACTTCCAGTGCATAACATGAGTTGGCAGTTGTGGGCCACTGGAAGTGGCAGCAGGGCAGGTGCTTCTGCCTGACTTGCTCTGTCCTGTGGCCACAGGGGGAGGGGCAGGGCAGGGATGGACATGGTCGGCTGCGTGCTGGGCCTCTGGAGAGAGGCTGGCCAAGCTGCGCCCCTGGGACCCCCAAACTGCCAGCCCCCAGAGGCTTCAGGCTTCCCCAGAGCCAAGCTGGCACTGGCCATGGTCGGTTGCTGCCTGCGTTGCTCAGTGTTGGTCCCTGAGACAGAGTCCCTGAGGTGGCCCCCTCCTCCAGAGAACACAGCTCAGCTTTGACCATGGCCTGGGGATGCACTATGGCCGGCAGCAGCAAGAGGCAGGGAGACGCACGTCCATGTTTGTGTCTGTGTCCTTGGCTCTGCCCTCATGACCCCACCCAGCTGCATCAGCGCCGGAAGCCCCCAGCTCTGAGAACCATCGTGGCGTGATGGTTCCACCCTCTTCTGGCCACAAACATGGTCTTGGGGACTCAGAGCCTGAGCGTGGGGGTGGATGTTGAAGCCTTGGTGGTCCCCGGGGTCCCCAGCATGCCCTGGCTGGGCTGTGCTTCTGAGAGCTCCAGAGAGGGGCACTGGTTCCAGGGAGCGAGAGGAGGGGAAGCCGGGGTCGGCAGCTGCCTGCATTGCTCAGTGTTGGTCCCTGTGTTCCTCCAGAGAACACAGCTCAGCTTTGACCATTGTCCAGGGATGCACCGTGGCTGGCAGTGGCAAGAGGCAGGGAGATGCATGTCCATGTCCATGTCCTTGTCCCTGGCTCCACTCTCATGACCCCACCCAGCTGCATCAGCTCCCGAAGCCCCCAGCTCTGAGAACCATCGTGGCGTGACGGTTCCACACTCTTCGGGACATGAACATGGTCTTAGGTACTCAGCGCTGGAACATGGGGGCAAATGTTGAAGCCTTGGTCCCCAGGGTCCCCAGGGAACCCTGGAGGGGCTGTGCTTCTGAGAGCTCTGGAGAGGGGTGCCGGCTCCAGGGAGTGAGAGGAGGGGAAGCCGGGGTCCCCAAGGCCTGGCTGCCTGCGTGCAGAGCAGCGCTGTCTTCTACAGGCACTGGGGGTGGGGGTGGGGGGACTGCGAGCAGCAGGGCTGTTGCAGGGGAGGGCTGTCTGCAGTGGCGTGGGGTGGGGCCAGGCAGGTTCCTGCAGAGCCCTGGGCCTGGGGCAGCTGAATGGAGCTGCCCCTTTCCTCCCTTCCCCCTCCCCAGCACCACCCAGCCCTCACTGCCCACGGTGCTCCTGGGTGCTGCATTTGGGACAGAGCTCCAGCTACCTAAAACTCAGAGGGGACTCTGCCAGCGTGAGGCCCACGTAACATGGGGCTTCACTGCCACCAACTCACTCATCAGCTGCGACCTGGGTGTCCTTTCTCAGGGCATAGGTGGGACAGGCCCCAGACAGAGGCCTGGCCTAGTGAGGCTGTGATGGGCCAGGGGTATTTGTGCAGAGGCTCAGGTGCTGGCTGGCCTGAGCTCAGGTCTGGCAGGGGACAGGGGCTGCCTAGGCATCCAGAGCAGCAGGATGCTGCCCCCTGGTGTCACTCCCCTGCGCAGAGGCCAGGGGACAGTGAGGGGTGGGCAGGAAGAGGTGAGGCCTCAGACATGAGACCTGGAGCCCAGCTGACTCACCTGTAGAATGGGCTTTAGCCCAGTTCCTTTCTCTGGACCGTGGTGGGTCTGGCCCTGAGGGGCCAGGACTCTGTAGACCACCTGGCCACACCCCTGGGCACCCCACATGGGGCTGTCAGAGATAAGGCCCTGTCCTTTTGCTGTGTGTGGGTGGGGCCTCAGAGGCTCCGCCTCTCCATTCCCCTCCCTGGGCCTCTCTCTCCTCCCTACCCTGTGCCTGAGCCCTGCCCTGAGCCCTGCTTCCTTGGGGAGCTGCACTTCTCTGACCTCGCCTGGTGGGAGAGCTCAGCCCTCAGCCCCCAGCCCCTGCTGGCCCACCAGAAATGCTGGCGGCTGGGCACGGCCAGGGCATCCACTCTGGGCACCACCAGGAATGCTGCAGGCTCCCAAGGGCCGGAGGCACAGAGGAGGAGCTTTCTAGCTCCCAGCTGGATGCTGACCCTGCCGGTCTGATGGGGCCCCTCCTCGCCCTCCTGCCTCCACCTCCAGGAAGCCCGCACACACCCAGGCTTAGGTGGTGTCTTACTGCCATGAAATGAGCATGCACAGTTTGCAAATAACACTAGGACATCAGGGTCTTCCATGGAAGTCCCCCGTGGCGCGTGGACTGTCACAGAGTGATGGCAGCCTGGATCCCCGCATGTGCAGCCGGCCGGGGCCACAGTTCAGTGGAGACCATGGAAGTGGGCTCACAGCCTGCCTGCTGTTCCGCGTGTGCTGAGTCACCAGGCACCATGTAGTTGATGCCTTGCATGGACTCTTGGCTTCTACCAGGACACAGCCCCACCAGCCCTTCCCAGGGGAAAATTCCACTAGTTGAAATTTTGTTCATCCCCAACCTCCCACACAGCCCTCTGGGAGCCCTGGCCATGCCCCCTTGGGCCTGCAGGCTGGCTGGGAGCTTTGGTCACTGTCCCTGCCCCTGCCTCTCAGGAGCCCAGGGCACCACAGGTTTCTGTTGAGTCAGAGCCTTGGCAGGTGGGGTTGGCAGTCTGGGGCTCCTCAGGGTGTTTGTCTCCTGGGACCCATCTGCCCACCCCCTGCAGGGTGCTCACAGGGGTGGGGAGGAGGCCTGGTCCCCACACTCTGTGGCCCCCGCCTGGGGCATAATCTGGCCTGGCCCATCCGAGGGAGCTGAGTACTGCTCCATGGAGACCCACAGATGCTCAGCAGCCTGGCCCCAGGGTCCCTGGTGCTTGGGGTGCTGGCCCCTGGCTTGGAGGGTCCGATCTACTCCCAACAACACACCATGGCCAGAGTACTTTCTGGCTTGACTCCGCCAGCCTGCAGCGTGAGTTTTGTGCCAGGGCACACGCATGTGTGCAGGAACAGCTGTGGGTGTGAGTGTGGGTGTGGGGAAGCGCTCGCTGAGCACCGTGGTCCCTGTATGGCCAGGGCTCCTGGCTGCCCAGGAGCTCCACAAGGGCACCTCACAGTCTGAGGTTGCGACCCCGCCAGCCGGCTGCTAATCAAGCACTCTTTGCTGTGGCCCCCTTCCCCACCCCTCTCCTGCCAGGGTCTGCCACCCGGGGCTGAAGGCCGAGGGAGAGTTTGCCTGAATGTCCTTGGAGAAACGCCACAGGAATCAGGGCAAAGGTGCTGTCCAGCTGCAAGGAAGCGGCGATCCGAGCAGCGGCCCGGTTCTTTCCCCAAATTAAATTACTCATCATTTCCTCGTCCTTAATAAAATAATTACTGCCTCCACTCTCTGCCCTCAGCGCGCAGGTCTCTAAATGCAGAAGGAGCTGCAGGTGCTGCGCCCATCCCATCCTGTCCTGCGCCCCCCCCCCCCGGACCCTGCCTCACCCATGGCTCTATGCCTGCCGGCCTGGCCACACCCGTCCTGCCTCTGAGCAGTGGCTGTGAGCCCTGGATGACCACTGGGGACGAGGAGAGGCGTCACCATCGCGCTAGGGCGTCGCTGAGCACGAGAAAAGTCGCCACCCACGCGTTCCTCATCACTTGCGACCCCTGCTGAACTCCCCCTTGCCCACTCCCCGCAGTGTGGTCTGGGACCCCATAGCGTCATATGCCATCCTCCCTGTCCCCCGCTCTGATCGGTGCCTGCGTCTTAACGAGGACTCCGCAGACGCCAGGCCATCGGCGAGACGCACGCCGACACCTGCCGGTCTTCGTGTCCACAGCTCCAAGGAATAAAACTGGGCTTCCCAGAGGAGCCCCAGCGCGGGTGTCAGCGAGAGGACGTCGGGGCTGCCACCCTCCGGACTCCCAGGCGGCGGCCAGATCCCCTGCAAGGCGCTCCTGGCAGGGGTGCATGGGCGGGGTAGAGCCAGGGTGGGAGTCAGAGCTTTGATCTCAGCGCACCCACCCCTGGACAGATCACTTCGTGCCAGTACCCCGGTTTCTCCATCCGCAGACGGTGGAGGAGGCTGGCCTCCCTCTACGGCTGGGGTGGGTCTGTGCTGTAGGGACCCTTGGCGTGGAGGATATCTGGTGCACCTGGCCACAGTGCCCAGCACACTGGAGACACGAGTGCATGCCCTTGGCTCTTAGCCCAGGTCCCTGGCTTTCTGAGCACCCTCCTGAAGCCCCATGCCCTTGTCTGCTCCAGGGTGCCCCCTGCTGCTCAGCGTGAGCTTTGCGTGAGTGCAGCAGGTGAGGTGATGGCGGGGGCCCCGTGGACCCAGAGAAGATATGAGTGTCCTGTTTCTATGTTTGGTTCTATGGGACCGACTGAGACCATGGCGCTGATCAGTTGAGCTGCTGCTGTTTGCGGAAGTGGGCTAGGAGCCGGGGTGCCCCAGTGGACACCTCCCCAAGTCTGCAGTCGGGACCACCAGGCTGGAGGAGCCAAGGGCACCCAGAACAGGGTCCTAGCCGGTGGTGCCATGCAGGGGCCCTAGGGTGGTAGGTGCTGCATCGAGAGCAGATCACTATGGGGTGAGGTCTGCGGTGGGCGGGAGGTGGGCATTGGCTCAGTGGTTAAATGCTGCTGACCCACCTTGGAGGGCCTGGGTTCAAGTCCCAGCTGACTGCAGCTCCCTGCTGATGCACAACCTGGGAGGCAGCTGGGGTGGCCCAAGCACGTGGGAGACCCGGAGGGAGGAGCACTCAGCTCCTGGCCTTGGTGCAGCGCAGGCTTTTCTGTTGCAGGTTTCAGGGGTGAGGCAGTGGATGGAGATCTCTCTCTTAGTCTCTCTGTGTCTCTCAAACCAAAACCAAAAATGGGGCTGAGGGGTGGGCCCAGGGCCCATGTGCATGTCCCCCGGTCAGTGAGACGTGGAATGCAGAATGACCGTGACCAGGTGTCTGTGGTGGACATCTGGATGGACCCAGTGAGCTCCAGTGTGCTCGGGAGCAGGTGCGGCCCAGGAGGGAGCAGGGTGCACAGCGGGGCCCCTGCCCAGAAGCCCAACCACACTCCCCCTCCTCATTTCTGGCTGCTGTGTCCTGTGCCCAGCCCCCAGGTGTCCTGACCAGGCCCTATTACCCGCTGGACAGCAAGGATGGAGAAGTGACAGGTGCACGGGGTCTGTGGTGGTGAGCCGCAGTCGGTCCTCTGCCCTTCTGTGGGGTGGTAGAAGCTGGGTGGCCATGGCTGGGGAAGGCCCGGGGCCCACCCTGTAGCCAGACTGTGTGGCCTTGTGGATTTCTCTGCAGTGTGAAGTCTGGAGGTGGCCGCAGGCCTCGTGTGCAGTGGGCAGCCCATTCCAGAGCCTCACGGCCTCCCAGGTCAGCAGTGCATGGCCTGCCTCTTCCACGTGTGCCCACAAGGGCTGGGGCAGGACACACTGACAGCAGATGCAGGCTGGATGGCAGCAGGACTGAGGCTTCTGTGGGTTTGCAGGTAGGGATCTGGTGGGAGCTGCAAGCTTGACTGGCAGGAAGCTGGGGACTGGGGCAGGGGTGGCGAGCAGAGACTATCTCCTGCAGCAGAGAAGCTGCAGGAGGCCACGTACAGGGAAAGCGAGATCCGGAGCTGCGCCTGGCAGTGCCCAGAGGAGCAGAGTGCTAAATGCACAGCTGGGAGGGTCCTGTTGCCAACTCCCCTGTGTCTGTGAGATGCCAGCCTAGGGTGACAGCAAGCACCCTCTGGCCCCAGGCTTTGTCCAGGTGTTCCCTCCTCCCTCCTGTCCTTCCCTGTTCAGGGCCCTCCCGACCACGTCTGACAGGTGCCTCCACCCACTGTCACCCGCCTTCCACATTCAGCCCTCTGACATCACCAAGCCCTGTGCCGCTGTCTCTGCAGACCAGCACAGGGTTAGGCTCGGATGAAGCAGCCAGCGCCCCCTGGTGGATCCCTCAGGGCTCACCATCCCCTGGGATGGTGACTGACTTTCTGAGCTAATTCCACTTTTCCTCTGACCACACCCATGCCCCCAGGACGAGGAGAGGCAGGCTTTCCTCTGGGACAGGGCGAGACTCCACCTCCCACTGTCCCCACATCCTTGGCAGATCCTGCTTGGGGCAGGCATGGGCCTGGCTACAGTGTGGCTCACGTGGGACCCCTGTGGGGCAGTGGTGAAGTGTGGTGCTCCCACCTCCTTGCTTCCCTGCACCTGGATGGTGGCCTGCCGGTCGCCATCACAATTGGGAATGTTCGCTTGCTGAGCTGGAGAGACCACGTCATGTGCATGCAGGGGCCCCTGCTCCTCCCCCGAGAGCCCACAGGAGTCACCTGCCCCCATCAACCTTGTCCCAGGCACCCAGAGCCGCCTTGGTGGGGCTGGGCTCCCCAATTCCCCTGCTGTCCACTGCCCACTCTTCCTAGTGAGCAGGGGTTCCTACTCTGCACTGTCTGTGCTTTAGGGGCCCTGTGGGTGGTGGTTTCTCCCAGGCTTGTCACATGTCCCCTGTAGACATGCATGGCCTCCTGCCCTTCTGGTACACAGGAAGCAGATCCGGAGCAGAGCCACCCCTTCATCAGTGAGGATCTGCCTTTTCCCCGCTGCGGCAGGGTAGCCTGGAGGTCATTTGGGTCTTCTGGTACCTGGGCTCCATGCACTGATTCTGAAATTGAGATGGTCTCAGCAGCAGAGTGAGGCGATTGATTAGTGATGCCTGCCACAGTCAGGATGGGACTCGGGTCCGTTTGCCCACTCCACTCAAATCCTTTAGGTCTGACCATCCAGTTTTGCTGTCACCAAGGGATTGTTTCCAGCCCTCAAAAGCTCAGCAGGACTCACAGCAATAGCCATGTCTGTGCACTCTGCTGAGAGGGCCCCACTGTGGGCAAAGGGGAAGTCTGAGTGTGTTGTGGGAACCTAGTGGGCTTCGAGAGGGTCAGTTGCAGTCTCAGTTTGGGAGATGAGGCCAGAAGAAGCAGTCATCCTCATGGCCCTGCTTTGCCACCCCTGTGGTATGGATGCTCCCACCTGCATAGACTCTGTACTCCACTTTTGCTGGTGTAGACCCTGCCTCCTACAGCCCCTTCTCAAGTTGTCCTAGAGCTTCCTGGTCCTTTAAAGCACTTTACAAGAGATTCATTCATTTATTTGAAATGCAGAGTCACAGAGAGAAAGGGAGAGACAGAGAGAGAAGTCTTCCATTCACTGGTTCACTCCCCAGGTGGCCGCAACAGACAGGGCTGGGTGAGACCTAAAGCCAGGATCCAGGAACTCTGTCTGGGTCTTCCACACAGATGCAAGGATCCAGGCACTTGGGCCATCTTCTGCTGCTTTCCCAGGTGCATTAACAGGGAGCTGGATTGGATGCAGAACAGCCGGGACTCCATGTGGTGCCCATATGGGAATGCCGGCATTGTGGGGGGCTGAGGCACCAGCCCCTACAGAGCTCTTTGCCTGGCATTCCCACGGTCTCTGCTGTTGGCTGGGCAGGAATGGCTGCTTCCCTTATAGATGGGGAAACTTAGAGACAAGGCTCAAAGAGCTGGAGGAATGAGCAGGTGCGTGCCCGTCACATGGCCCTGTGGACAGGACCCAATCTGCATGCGTCCTCTCATGCCTGCCTTCTGAGATGAGACAAGACCTTGTGCTTAGATTTCTTTATAAAGCACTTTGTAAATGAGCCAAGACTTAAAGCTTTAAACTTCTTAGGCAGTAAGTCCACATTTTTCTATTTGCTATGTCCATGTGGCCCTTAATGTGGCAAGTCGTCATGGGCTTCCTTCACATGCTCAGGCCTTGTCATCCATCGAGTCACCCACCCATTCATGCCTTCATTCATCCACCCATCCATCACCCATCCATCCATCGAACCACCCACACATCCATCATCTGCCCTCCCATCCATCTACCCACCATCCATCCACACACCCACCCATCATCTATCCATTCTCCACCCATCCATCCATGCATCATCAACCCATCCATCCATCTACCCACCCATCTATCCACTCATCCATCCATCCATCCATCCACTCATCCATCCACCCATCCATCCACTCATCCAACCATCCACCCATCAACCCATCCATCCATCCATCCATTCATCCATCCATCCATCCATCCACTCATCAATCCACCCATCCATCCACTCATCCAACCATCCACCCATCCACTCATCCATCCATCCATCCATCCATCCCATTCATTCATTCATCCACCCATCAACTCAGCTGTGGCTCCCTAAGGAGGCCTTCCCCTGGAGTCTGCCCCCGACAAGTGAACCTGAAGGAACTGGGTTCTAAAGGGGGAACGGACATAGAGTAAAAAATTTGTCTTCATTGAAGAGCCTGATTTGCAGGAAGGTCCTGAGCACCTGCTGCAAGCCTTGGCCCAGGCTCATGCATTTCCTTGGGAAAGGAACACCAGCCCCCACCACCAGGCCCCCCAAAGGCAGTGGGGGTGCACATGTGACTCCATGCAGTGAACTGGGGACCCCGGCACCTGAAGTACAGCTGAATCCTCCCTCCCCAGGTTGCTGTGTCTGTCTGTGATACATGCCAGAGGGGAGAGAGGAGAGGTCCCCATGTGACCCTAGAAGGGACTCACCCCAGTGAGAAAGTGCTGTCAGCCAGGAGGCCTGGGGAAAGAGGAAGTGGGCTGGTGAGCAGTTACGTGGCCCCTACTGGGTGTTCCTGGGGCTCTCCACGGAAGTGACATGGTACATGAAGAGGCAGGGGCTTCCCGTGCCCTAGGGCTGAGCAGCTCTGCCCCCACCCCTTATGGCTCAGCAGCCATGAGACAGTGGGGGGTCTCTGTGAGCAGTTGTGCGTGACACCTGTGGCTCTGCCTGTAGCCACTGGTCAGCTCCCTAACCCTTCTCCTGGGGCCTGGGCTCCAAGCTGGAAGGTAACACATATGGACCAGATGGACCTGATGGCCCTATCCTGTGTGCCCGAGGAGGCAGGAGCAGGTGTCCCAAGTGGGCTGGGGTTAGGCGGCTTTCACAGTGCAGTGTGGAAGACAGCACTGGCCAGTGGCTTCCTGGCATGGTAAGGCTGTCCCAGCCTGCTGATTCCTGGCATGGCCTGTTGCTGCCTGGCCTGGCCTGGCCGGGGCTCTGTTGGGCTGTGGCTGCTCCCACTCTCTGTAATGCCGTCTCTTTGGGGGACACTTTCTTGCTGATTGCAGGCAGCTGGACTTCTGTTTGGAGTCCCCTCCATCCCCTCCTGGTCCAAGTCTGAGCACCTCTTCAGCCTTGGCCAGCTAGGGACCTGAGTGAGATCCCACTCACCTTGGGACTTTGGGGTTTCCATGAGGCAGGAGTGATCAGGCCACCCTTGCCTTTCCCCCCTCACAAAGAACCCAACAAGCCCCTGGGACTGGCCCCCTTGCTTCAGCCTGGAATCATGTTCAGAGTATCAGAGAGGGTGGGTGGCCAGCCAAAGGCCACACAGCACCTGAGAAGCAGAACTGGGATTCAGATCAAGGTCAGTCCAGCTCGAGGGCTGGTGCTGGCCCCAGGACCCTGGCTTTCTGCTTGGCTAGGCCGTGCTGGTGGCATAGGATGCCTGCTTCTCTTTTGATCCCTGAAGCACCAGCAACCACCACATCTTGGTGTCCAAAGTGAACAGAGAAGAGGGGAGGCGGTCCACTGCTTTCAGGGTGGGGAGAGAGCTCGAAACTGGCCACTTTTGGTGCCAGGTTCCCCAGGCAGTGCGCAGCAGATTAGGGAAAAGCTCATCCTTTGGGAGAGTTGCACACAGTGAGCCAGGGCAGGCATGGGCAGGCACCTGCGGGAGACAGGCAGCGAGGGCGGGGTCACGGAGGAGAAGAGGGTAGGTGCTGTGGGAGCTGTGTGTGGCCGGCACTGAGCACCAACCAAAGTCCTGCTTAATCCACAGGTGCCAGGGCAGACCTGGGTGCCGATTCTGCCCCCAGCCAACAGCGTGGCCTTCAGCTGCTTCCCTGCCTTCTCTGGGTACCTGTAGGACCAAGCAGCCTTTCTTGGGCTGGCCCAGGCTGGCCCCCCGTCCCTGTGGCCGGCTCTAAGGCTGCAACATCCGGCCACTGGACCAGGGATGCGGTCCCTTCCTGCGCACACAGGGGGACTGAGGCTTACAGCCTCTCATCCACTGTCTTGACCCACGGCCTGGGGGCTCAGCCACACCCCTCGCACTGTGCCCTTGGCTTCCTGTTTGAGTCTGAGCTGCAGACAGCCCCACCAAGGCGGGCCAGGGGAAACCGAGGCACTCAGAGCCAGCGTCGGGAGTGTGGCCACCGGAGAGTGTAGAGAGAGGCCTGCTCAGGGCACCTGAGGATATAGGTCAGTCGTCAGCCCCAGCGGATGGCAGGGGATGTGGCTCAGCGGTGGGAGTTGGGGCTCTCTTGAAGAGTGCTTGTCTTGCTTCTGGAAGGTTCTTCCTGATGCATGTCAGGACAGAGCAGGGTTCCCACTGGGGCTGGCTGTCGGGCCGAGCCCTTCCCTCTCCACCACCACTCCTGCCCCCATACCCCGTGTTCCTGGAACGTTCTGGAATTAGAACTTTCCAGAAGGCTCTCAGCGCGCCCACCGCATCCCTCCCCCCACGCAGGGCGGGCAGCCAACCGGGCTCTGTGTGAGGCTGTAAAATTAGCAGCTTCGTCCTGCTGTCAGGAAGTCAGCTGGGTACACGCGTGTGCCAGGGGGTGTGTTTCTCTGCAACCCACCATGATAAAAATACAGAGGCTGCCCCTGCAGACAGAGGCTGTTTGCTAAATTTATACCACAGCCATGTTCCCAAAGGCCATGGCAACCTGTGGCAGCCAGCTGGGGCCAGGGGCTGAGGCTCAGGGGCCTTGTGATGGGAGGCCGAGAGTACAGCCCGGCTCTGTCTCGCAAGGCTGCGCTCCTGGCCCCGAGAGCCCGGTTCAGAGATGTCACCTGACGCATGGCAGGGGGACGAGGTGGCCCAGGCTGGGGCTCCAGCCCTGACCTGAGTGAGCTGAAAGCCGTGCGGTGAATGAATGCCGGCCAGGCAGAGAGGAGACTGAGGCCGGAGTGCTGAGGGGCACCCATGTCATGTGGTGGGCTCTGCAGTGGAGGCTCAGTTCTACGTCCCACACAAGGTGAAGGGGATGGGGCTGGCTCAGCTCTCCGGGGGGTGGGCACTGCTGTCCGGTGTGCAGCGTGAATGGGGGAGACTCGCTGTGAGCCAGGGAGCCCAGCCACAGCCAGGGACACAAGGCAATCCCAGAGTGGCCAGGGCCATTCCTGTCCATGTTCACAGGTGAGGGTTTGCACGTCCATCCCAGCAGGGAGCATGGTGGGCAGGGCCTCGGCTTCACCTGGGAAGGCACTGGGGAGTCCACGCACATTTTCCTGGGGCTCGGCACCCTGTCTGAGGATGTTGGGGGTGTCTGGTTGTGGTGTCCCCCGTGGGGCTGAGGGGTGGTTCTGAGCCTGGAGCTGGGCAGGGAGCTCCACTCTTGGGGTGCTGTGTGAATGCAAAGGATCGCACCACAGAGGGGAGAGGGGACCCTGGGGACAGTTGGGGGGCTGGTCTAAGTACCCCACAGCCTCCGCATTGCCTCCCTGTGGCTGCCCAGCCCCCACCATCACGGGCACCCTCCATCTTGCAGGCCCATGAGGAAGAAGAGTGACATGTTCAGGGCATGCAGCCGGAGGAGCAGAGCTAGGGTTCGAGGCTGGGGCTGCAGTCTGGCCTTCGTGCTGGCCGCTGTGTGGGGGATAAAGCCGGCCCTGCCAACCGTGGATGCCCCACCACATTCACGTCCACTGACGCAAAGAGCGTTACACAGTGTCAGTGTCAGCAGCCGGGGGGCGGGGCCGACCTCTGTGCTGTTCCACTTCCCTTGGGAGTCTGCCTGCTGTCACCTCCCCCCCATCTCAGCTGCCAGGCCTGGGGACCCGACTGCCTGCAGAGGCACGGACCAGCCTGCCCCAGCCTCGCCTTGGGGCTCACAGCTCACATCTGTGTCCCCGCTCCGGAGGAAAAGGCCACAGGTGCTCGAGCTGTCCCCGTTTGTGGTCAGGCTTGTTGAGAGAGGGGCATCTCTGTTCAGAAACAGGGTAACTGAGGGGCTGGGGCAGGCTTTGTAACTTCCCAAAAATGCAAGGTCTTCACCCGGTCCGTCCAGGTTCTCCAGCCTCAACCGTGGGGACAGGGGGTAGAGGGGTACTTAGAGACGTGGGACAGAGCTGGGGACAGAGTCAGAGATGCACTTGGCCGCCCATATCCTCGAGGGTCCATGCCAAGACCCCCAGCGAGCGCCTGAAGCCACAGCTGATGCCGGACGTGCCTGTTTCACTTCCACACATGCGGTGCACCTGATAAAGATAAATGTATAAATTAGTAATGGATGAGCAACAGTAGTAGAATAATTATCATTTTTATCCACTTGTTTTATTTGAGAGGCAAATAGAGACAAAGGGTGTCCTCTGGCCCTCTCTCCAGTCACCTGTGGTGGCCAGGGCTGGACCAGGCTGCAACCAGGGGCTGTGAGCTCCATCTGGGTCCCCATACGGGCAGCACCCAAGCACCGGCACTGTCACCGCTGTTGTCCTGGCACATCAGCAGAGAGCAGGGGTCAGGAGCCCTGGCACCCCAACAAGAGATCCGGACAGCTTTTTTTTTTTAAGATTTATTTTTTATTTATTTTGAAAGGATTACAGTGACAGAGAGAAATCTCCCATCAGCTTGTTCACTCCCTAAGTGGCCACAGTGGCCAGGGCTGGGCCACTAAGTGTTAAAGTGAACATATGGATGGGATTAAGTGTTAAAGAGACCATATAAATATGAACAGGTGTCTAATAATTATAATAGATAGAATTTAAAATGAGGGAATGCTTCACCATGGGAAGCAGTCCACACAGCAGACTCACAGAATGACAATCACTTTAAGTAATACTCTGACCTCAGAATCAGCCCTTAGTCTTCCTGGGCTGGTTGAAAGCCCATGAGAGCACTTCAGACATGGAAAGCAAAGACATTGTGGCAAAAATGTTCTACATGAAGGATATCTTTGAGATTCCAATGGAAAGAAGAGGCCATCAAAGAAGGATGTGCTTTTCTCTAAAGGGATGAGAAAACTTTCGCTTTGCATATGGTCTTGTCTAAATACTGACAGAGTTTGTGGACTCAAAAGGCTTCCATAGCCTAGTAGCTCATGTCCAGGGCCTTGGGTGATCGCTGATGTCATACACAAGAATGTTAATTGTTAAATTAACAACAGGAGTCACAGTGTACTAACTCCCCATGCAGGACCTTGTCCTCAGTGAGTTGTATTATGAGAGTTACTTTTCATACTTGTTCTCAGTATTTGTGTGTGTGTGTATGCATGTGTGTTCAAATTGTTGAAACATTTACTTAGTACAGAGTTGGTCTTCTGTGTACCAAGTTAATTGAAAATGAATCTTAATGGAGAATGTGAGCAAGGAAGAGGGAGGAGGAGGAGGGGTGGGAATGTGGGTGGGAGGGCAGGTATGGAGGGAAGAATAACTATATACCCAAAGTTGTAAATTTGCATTCCTTAAGAAATAAATTAATTAATAAAAAATGTTGGTAGAACAAAGCTGGGTTTTCCTTTGTTGGTAAGGTCTTTACTACTTATTCAATATCTGCCTTGGTTATTAGTTTTTTTATGTTTTCAGTATCTTCATGACTCAATATTTGTAGTATATATGTGTCCTTAAATCTATTCCTGTTTTTTAGATTTTCCAACTTGTTGGCATAGAGCTGTTTTTAAGTATTTGTAATGATTCATTTTGGTAGTGCCACTGGCAATATATTTTCATCTCTGATTTTATTAATTCTAGTCTTCTCTAGATTTTTGGTTATCTGGGCCAATGGTTTAAAAGTTGTGCTTATGTTCTCATTTTAAAAGACTTATTTATTTGAAAGGCAGAATTACAGAGAGAGAGAGAGAGAGAGAGACAGACAGAAAGTGAGATCATTCCTCAGCTCGTTTGCTCCCCAAGTAGCAGCGATGACCAGAACTGAGCTGATCTGCAGCCAGAGGCTAGGATCTTTTTCTGGTCTCCCACATGGTTGCAGGGGCATACATACTTGGCCATCTTCCACTGCTTTCCGAGGTGTATCAATAGGGAGCTGGATTGGAAGCAGAGCAGCTGGAACCTGAACTGGCGTCTCTATGGGATGCTGGTACCATAGGCAGGGGCATTAACTGCTATGCCTCAGTGCTGCCCTCCCCATTGTTTCTTCATTTCACTGATTTTTTTGCATTTTTATTTCATTTTTTCTTATTTCTTCTCTAATTGTTATTATTATCTCCTAATAATATGGAGTTTGATTGTTCTTGTTTTTCTAGGTCCTTGAGATGCAATGTTAGATCATTTATTTTATGCCTTTCCAATGTCTTGATTGAGGTACTACTTGCTATAAACTTTCCACTAAATGCTACTTTTGCTGTATCCCCAAATTTTGATAAGTTGTCTTGTCATTTTTATTTGTTTCAAAGAGTTTTTAAATTTTCTTTTGATTTCTCCTATGACCCACTGTTCAATCAAAAGCATGTTGTTCAGCTCCATGTGTTTGTATATTTTCTAGAGTTTCTTATGTTGCTACTTTCCAGCTGCATTCCATTAGGGTCAGAAAAGATATATGGTGTAATCCCAGTTTTTTTTTTTTTGATTTATTGAGACTTGTTTCATATTCTAGCAGATGGTCCATTACAGGAAATGCCCCATTCATTGCATGCTTCAGCTGTGACATGAAATGTTCTGTAAATATGAATTAGATCCATTTGGTTAATAGGTTAGGTTAGCTCTGTTAATTTTTTTTTTGCCTCACTGATCTGTCCATTGATGAAAATGGGATGTTAAAGACTCTAATCATCGCATTGAAGCCAATGTCTCCCTTTATATTCCTTATTTTGTTTTAAGTAGCTGGGTGCTCTAGGATTGGGTGTACAAAAAATTCATATATTTCTGTAGAACTGATCCCTCAATCATTATATAATGACCTTTGTCTCTTAAAATAAGTTTTGACTTAAGGTCTATTTTGTCTGATATTAAGATAGCTACTTCTATTTGCTTTTGATTTCTATTTGCATGGAATACCTTTTTTCAACATTTCAGTTTCAGTCTATGTGTATTGTTGCTGAGGTGTGTTTCCTGCAGGCAACATATAATTTTTTTAATCCAACCAGCCAGTATGTGTCTTTTTTTTTTAAAGTGGAGAATGTAGTCCATTTGCATTCAAATATATTATTGATAACTAATGAATTGTTCTTTGCACTTTTCTGTATTCTTATTGTTTGGGATCTCCTTCAAACTATTACTAAGACATTTTCTGCCATCACACTCTTTAACTGTGCTGGTTATCTTTCCCTATTTCTCTGTAGCACATCCCTAAGTATCATTTGTAAGGTTGGCAGAGTGGTGACAAATTCTTTCCATTTTATATAGTCTTGGAAAGTCTTTGTTTCAGCTTCATTTATAAATGTGTGTGCTTCCCTGAGCACATTATTCTGGGCTGTCAATATTTTCCGTAAGCACTTGAAATGTATCTCTCGGTTCTCTCACAGCATATAGGGTTTCTGTTCAGAAATCTGCTCTCAATATAATTTGAGATCCTTTAAAGGTAATCTGACATCTCTCATACATTTTAGGATCCTTTCTTTGTCTTATGTGTTTTTAAAAGATTACAGGCCGGCACCATGGCTCACTAGGCTAATCCTCCGCCTGTGGCACCAGCACCCAGGGTTTTAGTCCCGGTTGGGGCGCCAGATTCTGTCCTGGTTGCTCCTCTTCCAGGCCAGCTCTCTGCTGTGGCCCAGGAGTGCAGTGGAGGATGGCCCAGGTCCTTGGGCCCTGCACCCACATGGGAGACCAGGAGGAGGCACCTGGCTCCTGGCTTTGGATCGGCACAGTGCACCAGCTGTATGCGCCGGCCGTAGTGGCCACTGGGGGGTGAACCAACAGAAAAAGGAAAACCTTTGTCTCTCTCTCTCTCTCTAACTCTGCCTGTCCAAAAAAAAATAAAAATAAAAATAAAATAAAATAAACACAAGATTTACAAAGATGGTGAGAGAGAGAGAGAAATGGCCAAGACTAGTTGATGCTGAACCTAGGAGCCAGGAATTTACTCTGGGTCTTCCATGTTTATGATGGGGGTCCAAACACTTCAGCCATTTTCCTCTAATTGGGAAAATTAGGCCATTAACAGGAAATTGGATTGGAAGTAGAATAGCTGGGGCATGAATCAACATCCACATGGGATGCTGGCATTGCAGGCTGTGGCTTTACCTGCTGTAAAACAATGTCAGTCCTTGTATTTAACTTTTAGATGTTTGAATATAATGCTTCATGGTGATAATTATCTGATTCATGTATATTTGAGGTTCTATGTGCTTCCTATAATTGGGTGACTGTATTTTTTAAGCAAATTAGGGAAATTTTCTATTACTTCATTGAATAGATTTTCTAAGCCAACTGTTGGCATATAGATGTTTGTGGTAATTCCTGATTATTCTTTTTATTCTGTAGTATCCATTGTAACACCTTCTTTTTCATCTCTGATTTTATATTTTTGTTCTTTTCCTTTATTTTGCTTTGCTGGGCTAATGATATATCAATTTCAGCTTTTTTGGAAAAACATCTCTTTTTTATATTGATCTATTGTCTCATGTTTTGATTAAATTTATTTATTTCTTCTCTATTTTTATTATTACTTTCCTCTTACTAATTCTGGGCTTTCCTTGTTCTTGTTTCTATGTCCTTGAAATGAGCTGCATTGTTAGATCATTTGTTTGAAGCCTTTTGAATTTCTTGACCTCAGCCCAAGTTACTAACAACTTTTCTCTAAACAGTGCCTTTGTACTATCCCATAAGTTTTGGTATGTGATGTTCTCATATTCATTCATTTCTAGGATTTTTTTAAAATTTATTTCTGATTTCTTCTATAACCCACCGTTTATTCAGGATAATGAGGTTCAGGAATATATATATATATATATATATATATATATATATATATATATATATTTACTTTTAAAAACCTTGTTTATTGAGTAACAATATTTAGCAGATAATGTTCAGGGGAATTCTCCGCACACATTCATTTTCCATTTAGTCTTAATAAGCAGATTCACTACTTAGTGGTTTACTAATGTTACTTTTTCCATACCCAGGCAAAGTACCTTTATAAATTATACATCTTTCAAAAATTGAGGTGATTTTCTAAAGGCTTAAGATATCTAGTAAAGAAAGTGAACACTTAAGGCTAAATTACTGTGAAAACAAAACTTAACACCACAATTAAAGAATAAATACAAAAATTTAAAAACTATAGAAACTATATTATACATAGTATTATACAAAGTTTATGGAACATATTTAGAATATCAAAATACCTCTTCCACTTCAGTAACTAATTTTTTTGAGATTAAAAACATAGCTCAAGCATTCCTACATTTAAAATTTGGGGTTTCTGTTTATTGAAAATGAAATAATATCAGTATTTTGGAAATAACCATATATCAATATAAATATTTGGAATTGTGAGAATAGAAATAGTGAGCAGCCTCAAATTTCTCAGTATTTTATAGACATAACTTATCTTTTTTCAGTCATTTAAAAAAATTCTACTGGCTGGCGCCATGGCTCAACAGGCTAATCCTCCACCTAGCGGCGCCAGCACACCAGGTTCTAGTACTGGTTGGGGCACCGGATTCTGTCCCAGTTGCCCCTCTTCCAGGCCAGCTCTCTGCTATGGCCTGGGAGTGCAGTGGAGGATGGCCCAAGTGCTTGGGCCCTGCACCCTGTGGGAGACCAGGAGAAGCATCTGGCTCCTGCCTTCGGATCAGCGTGGTGTGCCGGCTGCGCCAGCCATTGGAGGGTGAACCTGTCGGGGCTAGTGGCCCTGGCCTGACATGAGATGCAGCAGGCTGAGGCTGTCCCTTATCTAATCCTGTTTCCTGTGCTTATTGTTCTGAAGGCACAAGACTCATTCCTGCAGGCAGGATGTGACTTCTGATGAAGGTTTATGATGTTCTTTGCTCTATCAGCAGAGCTTGTACCCTGATCTTTGCTACCTTGTAAACTTGTTTCGTTCCTGTGCTATGCATGATTGCACGCAATGAATGTTATCTGTATGGAGCCTGGGGTATATATCCTTGTGTTTCTTGGTGCTGGCTGCTGGAGGCTGAAGAGTTTCCCCAGGAGACAGCCTCCAGTCCCTCATCGCTGGGCCCCCTACTTTGGCCTGGAACGTGACGAGGCAATAAACGTGGTGATGAATTGACTGAGCGCTGCGTCTCCATGTGGTTTGTCGGGTGGCCTCCGACAGAACCAATGGCAAAGGAAGATCTTTCTCTCTGTCTCTCTCTCTCACTGTCCACTCTGCCTGTCAAAAAAAAAAATTCTACTTTTTTTTTTTGACTACGACCTTGTCTAAATAAGATCGGAGTTGGCGAACTCAAAAGGCTTCCATAGCCTTGGCAACTCATGACAAGAGCCTCAAGTGATTACTGATGCCATAAACAAGAGTGTCAATTGTTAAATCAACAACAGGAGTCACTGTGCAATTACTTCCCATGTAGTATCTCTGTCCTAAATGTGTTGTACTATGTGAATTAACAATAACTAGTACTCAAACAATACTCTACACTTTGTGTTTCTGTGTGGGTGCAAACTGTTGAAACCTTTACTTAGTATATACTAAGTTGATCTTCTGTATATAAAGATAATTGAAAATGAACATTGATGTGAATGGGATGGGAGAGGGAGCAGGAGATGGGATGTTGTGGGTGGGAGGGAGGTTTTGGGGGAAAAAGCCACTGTAATCCAAAATCTGTACTTTGAAAATTTATGTTTATTAAGAAAGTTTTTAAAAAATCACATTAAAGATCCTAGTGGCAAGATGGCGGAATAGGAAGGGAGCACATTGATAGTTCATCAAGACACACGTAAATATAAGTGGAGATACTGCAGGGTCAAGGAAGAGTAGGGGAAGAAACAGCAGAGGAAACTCTTCCGGAACTAGTGATTCACAGTGGACCTGCGTGGAGAGCGTGGGAGCCCAAGTTCGGGACACCAGCGGCAGACTCAACACACCAGCGCTGGAACACGAGGTGAGCCGAACCTCAATAGCCCAAGACACCAGCGGGCAAGTGGAAAGAGGAGACTAGAGGGAACGAGGCTTGAAACTCCGTGGGGAAAAGTTCACCAGGCTAACTAGAAGAGAGAGAGGAAAAAAAAAAGTGACCGATACGGACACGAGTTTCTCTCTCTCCGCTCACCTCTCAAAGGCGAGCAAGACAAAGAGCAGGCGCCATTTTGGACATACGTCATAAGCAGGGCAACCTCAGGTCTGCACCAGCCCTGAGCCTAGCAGAAAAACCTGACTCTGGGAGAAGGGGTGAAATAACAGGAGATTAGCATCTAACTTGGCAACCCAGTGGGAGACTGCTGGAGAATTGGAGCCCACACTGAGGGCAGCACAGATTCCCTGTGTGGTCC
Organism: Lepus europaeus; assembly: GCF_033115175.1. Lineage (NCBI taxonomy): Eukaryota > Metazoa > Chordata > Mammalia > Lagomorpha > Leporidae > Lepus > Lepus europaeus. The sequence continues at coordinate 25,068 of NW_026909015.1, forward strand.
TTGGGAAAGAGCTTCCGATCTCTGGCTCCTGTGGGTATATCATTTGCCTGCTAACTACCTCCAAGTACGTTCAGCTGTGTGGAATTACTTCCATTTTGAATAAAAAAAAAAAAGAGAGAGAGAGATTTACCACGCCTAACCTGGGAGTGTCATCTTTGACACACCCTCAGCCCTGAGGAACCAAACACAGCTCTCAGGCCACACTCATCTCAAGCCTCTAAGGCTCCACCGAAAGCAGACAGTCTACTTAATATAGAGCCATAGTGTAACAAGAAAAAACACCACAGTGAAGAAACCAAATATCTCCAACATGCCAAACAACAAATGCAAAAATCGAGGTAACAAGAACAAGGAAGACACTATGACGCCCCCAAATGAAAAAGATACCCCAATGCAAGATTATGAAGATGATGAGATAGAAGAAATGCAAGAAGCGGATCTCAAAAAATTGATAAGAACATTAAGAAGTTCTCAAAAACAAATTCTTGAACTACAGAAATCCTTAATGGACAAGATAGAAAATCTCTCTCGTGAAAGTGAAATATTAAGGAGGAATCAAAATGAAATGAAACAACTAGTGGAACAAGAAACTCTGATAGTGATGAGAAATCATAATGAAATGAAGAATTCAATAGATCAAATGACAAACACATTAGAGAGTCTTAAAAACAGAATGGGCGAAGCAGAAGAGAGAATATCGGACTTAGAAGACAGAGAACAGGAAAGGAAACAGGCAAACCAAAGAAAAGAAGAAGAAATTAGAAATCTAAAAAATATTGTCGGGAATCTACAGGATACTATTAAAAAACCCAACATTCGGGTTCTAGGAGTTCCTGAAGGCATGGAGAGGGAGAAAGGATTAGAAGGCATTTTCAGTGAGATACTAGCAGAAAATTTCCCAGGTTTGGAGAAGGACAGAGGCATCTTAGTACAGGAAGCTTATAGAACCCCTAATAAACATGACCAAAAGAGATCCTCACCACGACATGTTGTAATCAAACTCACCACAGTGAAACACAAAGAAAAGATCCTAAAATGTGCAAGAGAGAAACGTCAGATTACTCTTAGAAGATCTCCAATTAGACTCACAGCAGACTTCTCATCAGAAACCCTACAAGCTAGAAGGGAATGGCGAGACATAGCCCAGGTACTAAGAGAGAAAAACTGCCAGCCCAGAATACTATATCCTGCAAAGCTCTCATTTGTGAATGAAGGTGAAATTAAGACTTTTCATAGCAAAGAGAAACTGAAAGAATTTGTTGCCACTCATCCTGCCCTGCAAAAGATGCTTAAAGATGTGTTACACACAGAAACACAGAAACATGGTCAACAATATGAAAGAAGGTAAAGGAAGGAAACCTCACAGCAAAAGATCACAGGAAGCTCAATTTCTCTTTGACATAGAATTAAACTCTGATGCTCTGTTAAAGCAATGTTTTAAAGTAATCTATTATGTTCTCTTGATGTCTGTTAAATTCTAATTGTTCAAAAACAGCTGAATTTTTATTAAGAGCTATGGGTTATGTAAATATGTGCTTATTTTCAAAGATTTGAATAATCACCTTGTAACAAGATCAAATTTGATCTATGAGTTTACAATTTTAAACATGGCGACTTAAAGTCTTTTGTCATCCACAGTCATATATGATTTGCTGCTCATAAAACTAAAGCGTTGTTGGTTCTGTGTGTAGCTGTCTTCCTATAGGTTCCTATGGACTTTTTCCAGCCACTTCCATTGTATTCAGTACTTTGGGATGGCTCTGTAGACAGATGAAGCCAATAATGTATTAACAGTACCAACTGAGAGAAAGTATGGTTAACTGAGGTTACTAAAAAAGCAATTCAGATCAATTGGCAATCTACAAAAAGAGTTAAAGATTTTAAAAGCTATTATTAAAAATGCTATATTGGTCTATTATGCTATGTTATATGTGTGTACATATTGTATGTCCACATGGGGAAATTTTATTAATAGTTTTATTTTAAATGGCTTATAGATAAGATTGTCCATAAATTTAAGCTGCTAAAATCAATCAAAGATACATTTTAATTTGTGTGACCTGAATCTGTGTATCATATGTTTTAAACGTGTTGGTAGAAAGAAACTAAAAACATTTTATATGGTTGTGCTTAAGTTTACTGGTTAAACAAACTACACCATGTTAGATATTTAAGAGGTGTTTTCAAATACATGATTCTTAAAATTTATAGAAGGCATTGGACCTTCTGGTAAATGTTTTCTTAAGTTGTTATCTAATGGTTGAAACTATTTGCTAAGTATTCATGTGATATTGCTATTGTCAGCAAGCGATCTAGGACTTGCTCCCTCATTTCTCTATTCTAAGCCCAACTTGTTCTTTCATTTCTCTATTCTCTTCAAGGTAGGAAACTAATTCTATTATGAAGGAATCTGTAGGACGCACAATTTAATCTTTAGACCTTATAAAATAGATGGCTAACATTTTTCTGTAATAGCATAGCCAAAATAAGAACTTAAATAATAATCTCATAGCTAGATTCACTTCGCCATCAGCGAAGTATACAGTAAGTAGAAAAAACCTCCCTTTCAGACCAAAGGGAAAGAAAGTTTTAAAGTGAGAATATAATTTTCCTCATGGGCATTGTCTACCTTAGAAAAACTACTACAGAACATGCCTGTGACTATAGACTTGTAGTTCAGGCCACCGAAGATTAGAGATGGGACTTGGGCACTCCCTTGACTTGCATCCTCTGGTCTGCTTTAACACAAACCAGGAGGAAAAGAAAGCTAGGCATCAGAAGCAATGGCTGGCAGGCCTATTAATGGCTGATCTGTACAGTGATCTGCCCTCAAGGAGACCCAACAGGCCAGTCCACTGCAGTGGCTTTCAATGTGGTAAGCCTGGGCTTCAGCAGAAGTCAGCTTGTGAAGAGCCCTGGCAGCTCTGCCAAGAGTTGGATCACTGGAAATGGACCTGCCCTGGAGTCGAAGGATGCCCAGGTCAGAGCCACAGATCTTATTGGCTCTAAGCTGAAAAGCCCTTCACTCAGCCCAACTTCCAAAGTGACCACTGCAGCTGAGGGTGTGGTCAAGTAGGGTCAGCAACATTGCAGGCAGAACTGTAAATTTCTTGTTAGAGATGCCACCTGCCTTTACCTGGCCAGCTCTCCTCCCAGGCCAGCCAAGTAATGAAAGTCAACAGAGTGCCTTCCCCTAGGAGGTTCACACCTCCCTTAGGATATACCCCATGTGAAGAGATAGATAGGTCTGGGCCTCTTCACTTACAAGGCCTAAAGCCCACCAGATTATTATCAAGCCCCTTCTATCAGGTTCTATTTGCCTCTCAATCAGAAAACTTAATTGTAGCTTAGACAGCACCTTTCTTAGCTCCTCTAATAATGACTCTGTCCTTTGTTCTAGACCCTGTCTAGCGTACTTGGGCCTCATTCCTTTGTAATCATAACCTCTACCACCAATGGCTCTACTCCCAACTGGTGTGTACTGATGGTCCTCTTCCCCACTTAATGCTGTATAATTGTTCAAACCTGATAAATGCCACTCTTAGGATCATTGGTTACTATCCTCACCCTGTCAGCAAACTTGGAAGGCTTCCATAGCCTTGGCAACTCATGACAACAGCCTAGGATGGTTACTGGCGCCATACACTAGAGTGTCAATTTGTTGGGTCAACAACAGGAGCCACTGTGCACTTGCTCCTCATGTGGGATCTCTGTCCTTAATGTGCTCTACATTTTGATTTGATGCTATAACTAGTACTCAAACAGTATGTTTCACTTTGTGTGTCTATGTGAGTGCAAACTGTTGAAACCTTTATACTAAATTGATCTTCTGTATATAAAGAGAATTGAAAATGAATCTTGATGCAAATGGAAGGGGAGAGGGAGCGGGAGAGGGGAGGGTTGCGGGTGGGAGGGAAGTTATGGGAGGGGGAAGCCACTGTAATCCATAAGCTGTACACTGGAAATTTATATTCATTAAATAAAAGTTTAAAAAAAATTAAAAAAATAAAAAATCACATTAAAAATTTTGCTATAGTAAAAATGGCAAGTAGTAGGTTACACCAGTTAGGAAATAATGTTTATAACTGTCTAAATGTAATAATTTAAAAACATAAATATGTGGTAGGAAAATATGTTTAAAAAAGACACAAGGAAGTATCTCCCATAAAAATACACATGCACCTTCTTTGATTATATGAGTATCAAAAACTAAATATTCTTTCCTAAAAGTGAGTTCTATAAAATGTTGTGTGGTATGTATTGCTTACTCTCCTAATGTAATGTATATATAAGAAATAATTCTTTCTCTATTACACAGTAAAATCAGTACTCTTAGCAAAAATGTACTATATACAGTGGAAATTAGGCATTGGCTGGTATTCAAGTTTTCAAATTTTTTTAGTTTATTTTTTATAGATTTATTCATTTATTTGGAAGGCAGAGATACAGAAAGGGAGAGGCAGAGGCAGAGGCAGAGAGAGAGGTCTTCCATCGCTGGTTCATTCCTGAAATGGCCACAAACGGCCACAGCTGAGCTGATCCGAAGCCAGGAGTCAGGAGCTTCTTCCAGGTCTCCCATGTTGGTACAGGGACCCAAGTATTTGGGCCATCCTCCACTGCTTTCCCAGGCCATAGCAGAGAGCTGGGTTGGAAGTGGAGCAGCCGGGACTTGAACTGGTGCCCATATGGGATGCTGGCACTTAGGTGGCAGCTTCACCCACTACGCCACAGTGCCGGCCCCAAGTTTTCAAATTTGATTTCTATTTGCCAGCCACAGTGCGCCGGCCACGCTGGCCATTGGAGGGTGAACCAACGGCAAAGGAAGACCTTTCTCTCTGTCTCTCTCTCTCTCTCTCTCTCACTGTCCACTCTACCTGTCAAAAATAAAAATAAATAAATAAAAGAACTAAACGTGCAAAAGTAAAAAGATGAGGTAAACACCTTATACTTTTAAGAAAGTACTTGAGACTTAATAGTCATATACTCCCAAGATCTAGCCTCTAGAATGATGCTTGAAAAGTTCTTCCATAATGACACACAGATGAACCATATAATGAACTTAAGGTTTCTCAGTCTTCTGAGTAGGCAATGATGTTCTTCCTGTTATTACAAAAGAATTTAGACTCTATTTTGCCAGCAGTATTGCTCCAGTGTGGATTGACATGAGGCACCATGCTACAGTAAGAACAGCCACAATGCCATTCAAAATTGTCATGCTATAGCCCATGTGGAAGGAGTGTCCAGTCAGTTTCTTGAACCTGGCAGGTGGAAGAGGAGTAGGAAACATTCCTGGTTCAAAAGAATCAAAATAAGTCACTGTCCAAGAAAAGCTGCAACAGGAGAATCCAGCAGTTAGGGATAGTATAAACAGAGTCCAGAATCCTAACAGCCCAGTGTCTACGCCATCTTCATTTTTCAAATTCTCAGCATGCAACTCTTTAACGACCAGGTAGACAATGGGGAGCAGAAAGGCGAGGAGAATGGCAAACACAGAAGAGAAAGGACCTGACCGGCCACTGCCGAGCCAGGGGTCAGCTTCCCGCAGCAGCCGGGAAGATGCCATGGGCTTCTCCAGCAGCACCGGCGACCCAGCTCCAACTGGCGGGAACAGACAACCTCTCTTGGACTCTGACGATGGCCCAGCCCAGAACTCTGCCCACAAGTCACGGGCCAATTGGTTGCATCCCTCCTCGTCGTCGACTTTGCCTTCACCCCAAATGTCCCCCTGAGAGAAGGCAGGGTACTGCGGGCCCCGAAGGGCACTGGGGTACGGAGGCGGGCAGCGGCGTGGAGCCGAACACCTCCCGCTCTCCACAAAAGACAGGGTGGGAAAGATGGCGAAAACCGCCGAGGTCCTAAATGAAAGATCTCTGCATGTGAGATCCCAGTGGAAAGAATGGGGCCATCAAAGAAGGAGGTACCTTTCTCTGAAGGGAGGAGAGAACTTCCACTTTGACTATGACCCTATCAGAATAAGATCAAAGTTGGCGAACCCTAAAGGCTTCCATAGCCTTGACAACTCATGACTACAGCCTAGGGAGATTACTGACGCCATGAACAAGAGTGTCAAATTGTTAAATCAACAGGAGTCACTGTGTACTTATGTCTCATGTGGGATCTGTCCTTAATGTGTTGTCCAATGTGAAGTGATGCTATAACTAGTACTGAAACAGTATTTTTACACTGTGTGTCTGTGTGGGTGCAAACTGATGAAATCTTTACTTAGCATATACTGAATCGATCTTCTGTATATAAAGATAATTGAAAATAAAAAAGAAACCTGGTGTTAAATTGGAAATTGCATACAAAAGTAATCAATTTTTTAAAAATATCATGTAGGATCTCTTTAATGTGCTGTACACTGTTATTTAATGCTATAACTAGTACTCCAACAGTATTTCTTCACTTTGTGTTGCTATGTGGGGGCAAACTGTTGAAATCTTTACCTAATATATACTAAACTGATCTTTTGTATATAAAGAGAATTGAAAATGAATCTTGACGTGAATGGAAGGGGAGAGGGAGCGGGAAAGGGGAGGGTTGCAGGTGGGAGGGAAGTTATGGTGGGGGAAGCCATTGTAATCCATAAGCTGTACTTTGGAAATTTATATTCATTAAATAAAAGTTTAAAAAAAAAAAAAAGAAAACCGCCAAGGTCCAATGTCTCTCACTGGCCCCGCCCCGCGACCGCAACAGCCAATCAGCGGCAGGGCGCTCCTGAGGCCTCCACCACCCGGCCCAGGCGCGCAGGGGTGCGGAGGGTGGGCGGCGGGGCCCAGAGGGAGCAGTGGGCTCACGGGAGAGGCTGGACGCCCCAGGAGCACGGACGGATTCTGGGGCGGCAGGCGAGAGCGGGCGCAGGAAAGCGCGCAGGGACAGGCAGGCCGAGGCCAGTCGGCCGGGTTGCGTCTCCCCAACGTGCTTAGTCCCGGCCACCGTCGCGCCATCCCCAGGCTAGCGCAGGCCCCTGCAGTCCCACGGTCTACACCGGGTCCTAAAGCTCGCCCAGGCCCCTCCAACACACATTCATGAGCCTGTGTGCTTCCCCCGCTCCCTATGCTCACTGCTCCCCAGTCCGCTCTCCTAACCCGCAGTTAGCGGCCCGGCGTCATCGCGGTGCCTCGGGAACCCATCCCGCTCTCCCTTTGGCGCGTTTCTCCCCACGCATAACTTCCCTCCCAGCGACTCAGCGCGTTCATCGCCGTGGCGTGCAGAGCTCCACTGCTCTGGACTCCTCCTCTCTGCTAGCCCACCTCCCCTCTCCCCTCCGCCTCCCACTCCAGGCGCACAGGGGCCGGCATCCTGACCCAGCCACCGCTAAGGCTGGACTGCTTACTCCCACACCCTGAGTATTTTTCACAGTTCCTTAAGTTGTTAATTTTCAGCTTCATTCAATTGTGATCAGGAAAGATACATGGCATGATTTATTTTTTTTATTTGTTGAGACTTGTTTTATAGTCCTGCAAATGATCTAGCCTAGGGAAAGTTCCACGCACTGATGAGAAGAATGTGTATTCTGAAGTTTTATGATGAAAAGTTCTGTGGAAATCAATAGGTCACTAGTTTAGGTTAGCTCTGTTATTTCTTTGTTGAGTTGTTGTATCATTGATCTGTCAATTGATGAAAGTGTGGTGTTGTATTCCACCAGTATTACTGTATTGGAGTCTATATCTCCCTTTAGATCTATTAACGTTTATTTTAAATAGTCAAGCACCCTAGCTTTGGTTGTATCTACAGTTACTATAGTAACATCTTCCTGTGACTTGAATTATGTCCATTCTCTCATAGCCTCAAAGATTGCTGATGAGGCTATGAGAGAATCAGCTCTCAATCCGATTGGAGATGCTTTGAACAGAATCTGGCATTTCTATCATACACACTTTAGGATCTTTCCTTTGTATTTTACTTTGAAGTACTGACTATAATTCACTGTTGTGAAGATTTTTTCTGATTTTTTTAGGCCTTCTATGTGCTTCCTGTATTTGGATGTCCCTATCTTTCTCCAAATTAGGGACGTTTTCTGCTACTATTTCACTGAACATGTCTTGTAATCTGCTCTATCCAGTCCTTCAGGAACTTTAATACACTTATGTTTCATCATTAGGTAGTATCACAAATCTCAAATACCATTTTTGGTTTTTCTAAATTTTTTTCTTCTTTTTTGACTAACAGATATAGCCTAGGTTTTGTCTTGTAGCTCAGATATTCTTTAATCTGCCTTGTTTTGTTCCTTTTAGGGAGTAATATTGTCTTATTCATTATTATTGTATTTGTATGTTTGTTTATTTATTTATTTATTTATTGTTTGACAGGCAGAGTGGACAGTGAGAGAGAGAGACAGAGAGAAAGGTCTTCATTTTCTGTTGGTTCACCCACCAATGGCCACTGTGGCTGGCGTGCTGCAGCCGGCACACCACGCTGATCCGAAGCCAGGAGCTAGGTGTTTCTCCTGGTCTCCCATGCGGGTGCAGGGCCCAAGCACTTGGGCCATCCTCCACTGCCTTCCCGGGCCACAGCAGAGAGCTGGAATGGAACAGGAGCAACCGGGGCAGATTCCTGCACCCCGACCAGGACTAGAACCCAGGGTGCTGGTGCCATAGACAGAGGATTAGCCTATTGAGCTGCAGCGCTGCCCTCTATGTTTATTTTTAAGCATTTGTGGCAACACATTTTGGTTTTCTCCTCTGATGGGATTTATTTTTGGAATATGCCTCTATAGCAGAGTATTCCTTTAGCAGATATCCTGAGGTATGTCCTGGGTGGGGCCAGGGATGTCTGACATTGGTCGAGGGTGGGGAAAGTGTGCAGGGTGACACACTAGTTGGATGTGGTACATGTCCTTTATTGGATGTCCTTTATTGGATGGAGGGCATACTCACATCAGCTGGCATGATCAGAGCTTCACTCCATCTCTGCCAAGGTGACCAACTCTCATGGTGATCCCACAGTGGCTACACATCCCACCATGCATACGCATGAACTGCACGAAGCATCTGTGTGTGCCTAAGTGTGAGTGTAGAACTCTCTGACAGGACCCAGTCCAGGCACGCAGGCATTCCCTCCCTTTTTCTTCTGTAATCCTCCCCTGGTCAAAATCAGCATGCCTTTTCCCCTAATCACACATTTTGGATCCTCCTGCATAGTAATTGATCTAAAAAATAGTTTTAGGGGCTGGCGCCATAGCACAGTGGGTTAAAGGCCTGGCCTGAAGTGCTGGCATCCCATATGGGCACCGGTTCTAGTCCTGGCTGCTCCTCTTCCAATCCAGCTCTCTTCTATGGCCTGGGATAGAAGTAGAAGATGGCCCAAGTCCTTGAGCCCCTGCACCCACATGAGGGACCCTGAAGAAGCTCCTGGCTCCTGGCTTTGTGTTGGTGCAGCTCCAGCCATTGCAGCCATCTGGGGAGTGAACCAGCAGATGGAAGACCTCTCTCTCTGTCTCTACCTCTCTCTGTAACTCTGTCTTTCAAATAAATAAAATAAAAAATAGTTTTAAAGGCAAAGAGGCAGAGATGAGCATACAAGCAAGGATCTTCCATCTGCTGGTTCACTCCCCAAGTGACATGTGCACATTCAGTGTCTGTTTTTAGCACGTCTGCCTGGTATATGGTAGTTACTCTGCTCATCTGGGTTAGAGATTATTTGTGTATGATATATGTTTATATGTAGAGCAGAGTCATACAAGTTTTAATTGGTTGAAGTGTTTTCAGCACCTTTCCTATGGGCTCCTATTTTTAAATGGAGAAACAGGCAAATTAGTGAGATTGTGTGTTCCTCTATGTCAGCCTGTCTCTGGTGCATTTCATGGCCAATAAAATGACATTAAAGGTTCCCTGTTGGGGCTTATGCTATGGGCACAGTGTAGCTTATGCTACGGGCACAGTGTAGCTCTGGTCTGATTGGGCACAGTGTAGCTCTGGTCTGATTGGGTAGTGCATTCCAATTCTACTCTTTCCTCTGTATTGTCCATATTTCCAATCTGTCCATCTGTATTGTTCTGTATTGTTTATATTTCCAATCATGCATTTCTATCTACATTGTTTTTGTGGCTGTATATTTATTTCAGATGTTGGACAATTGTAAGTGGCAATTATACAAAAAGTGAATTAATATGGCAATGCAACTATTTGACACATATATAAATACTTTATTTTAACTCAGTTCAATGTATATCTTTTCCTAAATCTTTGAGCTATAGACCAGAAGCTCTTTCTTGGGAATGGATCTCTCATAGATCTTAATCATAATATCTTCTTTGAACATATTTAGAATGAATGCAGAATAAAAATTTTGTGATGGCACTGAATCCAACATGCTACATTGTTTACAATTTTTTCCAGGTTTTTAATAATACATATAACTGGTGAACAAAGATGTTTGAAATGGATAAGAGTAAGTCTTAGAGGGTGCATTTCTGAGATTTTGAAAGCACAATGTGTAGTTTTGTTAGTGGCTATACTATTACAGGAAAGTAGAGAATGTCAGCAAATTTAACTCAGAAGTTTGGAGTTAGAGGAGACTGTGTCCTTTCCATTGCACAGACAAGCCCTAAAGAGTCTCCCAGTCCCATGTTTCTAGGGATGCTGGGGATATCCAAACAAGTCTTCTCACATTGGAGCAACTCTGTAGTGATCCTTAGCCTTGATTCCTGGCTATACGGCTGCTGCATGCACACATGCGCATACTATCTTTGAGATACATTGCCAGGCTACTTTCAAACATAATTATATTGTGTTCTGTTCACTTCCATTAGACTGATGGATTGGGCCCATTTTGGTTCCTTTTCCAACAGGCAGTTTCATAACAATAATAGAAAAATCCACAAAACATGCTGAGTTCAATGTGTAAAATAGTAAACTGTATATTGTTTCAGCTGAAATGTTCTTGATTTACCATTGACATTTTCCATTTCAGTTAACTTCTTTGTCAATTGATATACTATGTCATGCTTATTTTTCTAAGTGTTTCTCAACCAACCCTGTTGGTTTTCCTCCATTATTTATAACTTCAGTAAATAAAACTTTTGTCTATCCATATGACTGAGATATTCATATTCTTGGTATATCAAAGAAAATGAAGCCAATATATGAAAGAGATTCCTACACTCCCATGATAGGGGATCAACCTAGATACCTATGAGTAGATGACTGAGTAAACAAAATGTGGTATATTTCACAATAGGATATTCCTCAGTCTGAAAAAGTGATAAACTCTTGATATTGAAAGCAACATGGATGAAATTGGAGATCATCATATTAAATGAAACACACCAGACACCAAAAGTCAAATATAGATGTGGCATGAGCATCACTCTGCTGCTGCGTAGGACAATAGAGTGAGCACAGTCTTCAATAAATGAAATGGGAAGGCTAATAGACTGGTGTGATGGGTTTATATTGTGTGTATCAGCTGATATTCTGCACAGCAAGTCATAAAATACACAACAAATTTATGACATCCCCAATTGCTTTCCAAAAGATTCTCATATATTTCATAGGCATTTGAAATAAACATTGATTCAGACTTACTTTCCACTTAAAGAATCATATGTTGAAAGGTTTTCATAGTCCCAAAAAGAAGTTAAACTTGTTTTTTCATTTATTTAGGTATGATTTCAGAAAGCAAAATACAATATATCTAGAGGAAGAAAATGAAAGAAACACTACAATGCATAAAAGAGTCTACTCATTTAAAATTTTTCATCATTAATCATTAAAAGAATATGAAGAGGGGTCTGGCTTTATGGCACAGTGAATTAAGCCACCACCTCTGACATGGGCATCCTACATCAGATTGGACAGTCGAGTCTCAACTTCTCCACTTTCTATCGAACTCCCTTCTAATGTGCCTTGAGAGGGCAGAGGAAGACAGCCCAAGTGCTTGAGTCCCTGCAACACACATGGGGGACCTGGCTGGAGATCCAGGATCCTACTTTTGGCCTTGCACACCCCCAGCTCTTGCAGTCATAGAGGCAGTGAACCAGTTAATAGAAGATCTCTTTGTCCCTCCATGCTTTCAAATGAATAAAATAAATATTTCAAAAATATATGAAGAATACGTTTATAAAAACACAGTGGTACAATATTCTGCAGAATAACATTATACTCTTAGAAATAAATATAGTGTCAAATAGCTCATTGAAAGAATTAGTGTACTATATGAAAGACAGTATATTATATGTGAAAGTAAGTTTATGACCGTGAAATGAGAAGAATATTTATTTTTTATTATTTCTTTATTTGAAAGAAACAGAAATCTCCAATCCTCTTGTTCACTCTTCAAAATATATAATTTAAGATTAAAGAAAAATGTTTATATTGAAATTTCACAAACAGAAATGCAATAAACCATAACAAATATTCATAGAATTATAAAGTACTTGTCAGGGTCAGGTTATTTATTCAAGGATGAGGAAAGCTTGGCTCTTTTCTTATTTTCTACCATTCCTTTCTCTTTATCTGTATTTCCATTTTCTTAAGCATTTTAACCTCTTCTATATTCATAATTTCCCTTTACTTTCATTATACTAACTTCCACAGAAAGAGAAAATTGCTCAAATTCTACTTACAGAGTCTGAAATTAAAAGTCCTAATTTCAAAAGATGATGTGTGTGACATCTTAATCACAAGTATATGGTATTTGGGCAGATTACAATTTGGGCAGACTAAATGAAAGGAAATAGATTTTAGTTAGGAAGACTGGGCTGAGAGAGTCATGTACAGTGTCAGAATGCAGAAAGGAATAGCAAAAATAATACTGTCTTTCTCTGATTCCCATAGGCCATTGAAAAAACTTCAAGCTGAGCATGTTGGAATAGAAACTATGCTCTCTTTTTCAATACACTGAATCACAGACCAGGAATCTATTTCGGTTTAACTGACATAGAGTTCTAACTCATATACACTCAATTCTCTTTAAGGTGTGCCTATGGCAATTTTCTCTGCAGGCTTTCCCCTTTTCAGGAGCAAAAATTATAGTGACCAAAGTCTCCCAGAACACTGAAAGGTAACTCAGAATACTGAGTAGTGAGGGGGCTGGCACTATGGTTTAGGGGGTAATTCCACCGCCTGTAGGGTCGGCATCCCAAATGGGCACCGGTTTGAGTTCTGGCTGCTTCATTTATGACCCAGCTCTCTGTGGTTGCCTGGGAAAGCAGTACTAGATGGCCCAAGTGCTTGGCCCCCTGAACCTGCATGGGAGACTTGGAAAAATTTCCTGGCTCCTGGCTTCTGGCTTTGGATCGGCTCAGCTCAGTTCCATTGCAGCCAATTGGGTAGTGAACCAGAAGATGGAAGGTCTCTCTCTCTCTCTCTCTCTCTCTCTCTCTCTCTGAGCTTCACACACCTTTCAATGTTACTATTTGAATACTCTTATCAGTGTTCTCCCTAGATATGTTTTATTCTATATTTTAAGCACAAGTGAAAGAGAAAGGAAATTCTGTTTATCAGACATGAATTTCAAATGTAATACTCCTGTAACTCAAGGCTTAATTTGCAGTGTTTACTGAATTAATCAGTCCCTTTGTCAATTAAAAATGTTGGCTTCTAATCTCAGGGGCAAAATAATATATCTACATGTTTTAATTCTATCTGTAAAATAATTATGGACAATGTTGTACTATCCCTCTCACTCTCTCCATTTTTTAACCAATAAGTGGGATATAATAATATTTTCAGTTGAATAAATCTATGAGTATTCTTGTATAAAATATATAGGGTGCATGAATTTCAAATGATTTAAACAAATTTTATTTTAAGGATATGACTATTCATTTAATGGATTTAATTTCAACTATGAAAATGCACAAAATACAGAAAGGAGAAAGAATAACCATTATTCAAATTCCTATCATTCAAGATAAAACACATTTCAAAATCTTGGTATATTTCCTTTGGATTTAGTCATTGTGTACTTTTAAATAGAAGTGGCATATACTCAGTATACAAATTCCAAAAATATAGAATAGTATAAAATGCAATGGCAACAATTTAAATCACAGCAGAGATCCTGGCTGCTTCACTTCCCATCCAGCTCTTTGCTATGGCCTGAGAAAGCAGTGAAGGATGACCTGAATCCTTGGGTGCTTGCAACCACATGGGAGACCTGGAAAAAGCTCCTGGCTTGGGGCTCCTGGCTTCAGATCAGCACAGCTCCAGGTGCTGCAGCCATTGGGGAGTGAACCCATGGATAGAATAGCTCTCTTGGCTGGTGCTGTGGCTTAACAGGCTAATCCTCCACCTTGCGGTGCCAGCACACCGGGTTCTAGTCCCGGTTGGGATGCCGGATTCTATCCCGGTTGCCTCTCTTCCAGGCCAGCTCTCTGCTATGGCCCGGGAAGGCAGTGGAGGATGGCCCAAGTCCTTGGGCCCTGCACCCACATGGGAGACCGGGAGAAGGGCCTGGCTCCTGGCTTCAGATCAGCACAATGTGCCGGCCACAGTGGCCATTGGAGGGTGAACCAACGGCAAAAAGGAAGACCTTTCTCTGTCTCTCTCTCACTATCCACTCTGCCTGTCAAAAAAAAAGAAGAATAGCTCTCTCTCTCTCTTTCTCTGCCTCCCTAACTCTGCCTTTCAAATAATAAAATAAATAAATCTTAAAAAAAGACCTCTCAGGTTTTTAAGTTAATGATTTCTTCCTACAGGCAATATGTGTCTCACTGCCTTCATCTCCTTTCTGAATATTGCCTTTAAGGTTGTAAACATCTATGGCCACCCTAGGTAAACTCATAACCCCTTCCATCTCTTCCTCTCTCCCTCTTTTCTGGTTTATCTTTCTCATTACCATCTCACTACCATTTCACATGGAATTCGCCTTGTTCATCGCCCTCCCCTATTAGAATGCCAGCTGCATAGTTTGCCAACTGCTGTATCTCTAGCACCTAATAACATTCCAGACACAAAGTGGCATTAAGTAAATATTCATTGAAAGAGTGTGCTGTTCATATATATTAATAGAAAGCACATACCCTTGACTTTCAGTATGGTTGATGGTAGCAGATATGTAACATTAAGAGTGTATAAAATAATGAAACCTGGAGTACAGAGAAGATAGAACATTCTACATGGAAGCAGTGAAAGAGCTGACAACTGATGTAAGTGAAAACATTACCAGGACTTATGAGAAAGAGATGGCCAGGGGTTGGTCCTTTGGCCGGGCAATTATGAATCCTTGAACCATATTCGAGTACCTGGGTTGGATAACTGCCTTCTGACTCCAGGTTCTCACTAATGCAGATCTTGGGAGGCAGTGTTGATAGCTCAAATAATTGAGTTCCTGATACCTATTGCATGAGAACTGAAGAGTTCCCAGATTTCCGCTGGCTGGCTCTGGAGCAGCAAACCACAGAATGAGACATCACCTGTCTTTCAAATAAATAGCCAGTTTTTCCTTAAAATATTCAGTTAGGGTTGGAATTAGTCTTAGCTGTTAAGACAACCACATCCCACACTGGGGTGTGCCTGTTTGTGCTCTGAATTACTGATTACTGCTAATGCAGACACTGGGGTACAGTAGTGATGAACCAGGTAGTTGGGTTCCTGTTTCCCAAATGGAGTATGTGGATTGAGTTCTTGATTCCTAGTTTCAGCACCAGTTCCAGATAACTGCAGGCATTTTTGGAATGAACTAGCAGATGGGAGTTTTCTGTTTTTCTCACTCTTAAACTCACTCTCCCTTCTTCTATCTCTCTCAAGTAAGTATATTTCAAAAACTCAATTAAAATATGAAGCATTTCCAAGATAAACAAATATTGATAAGTGAATTTACTGTTATTTCATAAAATACTGATATTCATGTATGCATATAATAGGTTGATAAAATAATTTATATTCATTTTCTAATCACAAATATATAATGCTAATTTTTCCACTGTTAATATCGTATTACTTCACTATTCTTCAGCAGAAGAAATACCATATTTTTATATTTAAAATAGGTTATTTGTTATCCTTTTGCATATATGAGTTTGCTAAAAAAATCAGTAGTTTAGTCAGGATAGGTAACTAAAGGATTAATTTTCCAAGAATTTTGTCTTTATTCTTTTTTTTTCAACTTTTATTTAATAAATATAAATTTCCAAAATACAACTTTTGGATTATAGAGCTTTTCCCCCCATAACCTTCTTCCCACCCACAACCTTCCCATCTCCCACTCCCTCTCCCATCCCATTCTTCATCAAGATTCATTTCAATTTTCTTCATATACAGAAGATCAACTTAGTATATACTAAGTAAAGATTTCAACAGTTTGCACCCATACAGATACACAAAGTATAAAGTACTGTTTAAAAAGCCCATGAAAGTTTTTTAGGCATGGAAAGCCAAGACACTCTGGCAAAAAAATTGACCTAAATGAAAGATCTCTGTGAGTGAGATCTCAGCAGAAAGAATGGGCCATCAAAGAAGGAGGTACCTTTCTCTGAAGGGAGGAGAGAACTTCCACTTTGACTATGGCCTTGTCTAAATAAGGTTGGAGTTTGTGAACTCAAGAAGCTTCCATAGCCTTGGGTGATAACTGGCATCATAAACAAGAGTGCTAATTGTTAAATCAACAACGGAAGTCACTGTGCACCTACTCCCCAGGTAAGAATGATACACTTTAATACTAGTGCTGCTCTGTTAGTTTACACTGGTATTTATTTCTTACAACTCATATATATTTTTCAGCATTTACATTTTTCTTCATCTTTCTCTTCATGAATTTTGTCTTATATTTTTTCCTTTACCATAAAAAATATTGACATTAATAATGAAAAATAATTCTCTCAAATTAATTCCTTATATTTATCATGTTTCTGATATGTTCTTTTAGATGTTGACATATATATTTTGCTTCCTTTAAGTTGAATATTTTCAGAAGCTCTATAAGAAGTACAACCCTAGTTCTTCATAATTCTTATATTAAACCTTCTTTTGATATGGGCGTTTGTTGCTATGAACCTCATTCCTGGACCTGATTTTACCATATTTCATAGAGCTGGGCATTCTGAATTTCCAATCTTATGTCTTAAGATGATTTGAATA
Organism: Lepus europaeus; assembly: GCF_033115175.1. Lineage (NCBI taxonomy): Eukaryota > Metazoa > Chordata > Mammalia > Lagomorpha > Leporidae > Lepus > Lepus europaeus. Next base: position 42,092 of record NW_026909015.1, read on the forward strand.
TCTTTTTATATGGTTGGCCTGGTCATTGGGAACACTGGTGGTATTGGTTCACTTTTGGTGACCAGCCTATCCAGCATCATTCCTGACCTCTATTTGACTACAAAACATCTTTGAGATGGGTATTCCATGGGTCAATCTAGTTGCTGTGGGCATTTGGAGGTCTTCTGTCCAAAAGTATTCAGCTCTGAAAAATCTGGGTTATTTCACCAGTGAAGCAGCCATTAGTATGATAAGAGCTTTCTGAAGACAAAGGGAATAACAGACTGGACAGTGGAATAAGGGAATTATGAATATGAGTCATTTCTCCAGATGCAGAAATGCAGTTGAAATTATATAACTATTTCCAAACTTTGAATATTAAATTTATATGTATGTTTATATACATGCATTTATATGTTTATATATAAACATATGTAATGTTTACAAGAGTATATACATACATATATGTTTTCTTATGTACTAGTCTCATGTAACAAATTACATCAAATTTAAATGTCTTTAAATGTTACTAACTTAAACAACAATACATATTTATATTGCACCATGTGTTTGCCCTAGACAAATACACTGTACAATTTTCAAATCAGGGTAAGCATCAATATCTTCAAACATTTGTAATTTTCTTATGATGAAAACATTTAAAACTTATTTTTAAAGAAAAATAGATGGTATATTATGATCACCATAGTCACCCTACTCTATCATTCAAGGGAACACCAGAACTTCTTCCTCTTACATACAACTTGGTAGCTATTTTTTAAGATGTATTTATTTATTTGAAAGGCAAAGTTACGGAGATGGAGGGGGAGAGAGAGAGAGAGAGAGAGAGGTCTTCCATTTCCTGGTTCATTCCCCAGATTGCTGCAACAGCAGGAGGTAGGAGCTTCCTTTAAGTCACCCATGTGGGAAGAGGGGCCCAAACAGTTGGATCATCTTCTGATGCTTTCCCAGGCAGGGATCTGGATTGGGTGTGGAGCATCCAGGACACCAACATGCACCCATAAGGGATGCTGGTGCTGCAACTGGTGGCTTTACCTACTATGCTACAGCACTTGCCCACTTAGAACCTGTTAAACAAATTTTCCCAAACAATTTCTCATTCCTACTCTTCCCTGCTTCTGGTAGCCACCATCATACTCTTAGCATCTATGAGAAGCAATTTATTAGAGTCCACATATGACTGAGACTGTGTCACTCCTGTCTTTTTGGGCTTGGCATATTTCTCATATGATAAGATGTTGTTGTAAATGATAAATGTGTCCTCCATTTTCTTTCTTTCTTTTTTTTTTTTTTGACAGGCAGAGTGGACAGTGAGAGAGAGAGAGAGACAGAGAGAAAGGTCTTCCTTTGCCTTTGGTTCACCCTACAATGGCCGCCGCAGCCAGCGCGCTGCAGCCAGTGCACCGCGCTGATCCAAAGGCAGGAGCCAGATGCTTCTCCTGGTCTCCCATGGGGTGCAGGGCCCAAGCACTTGGGCCATCCGCCACTGCACTCCCAGGCCACAGCAGAGAGCTGGCCTGGAAGAGGGGCAACCGGGACAGACTCCAGCGCCCCGACTGGGACTAGAACCCGGTGTGCCAGCGCCGCAAGGCAGAGGATTAGCCTATTGAGCCGCGGCGCCAGCCTGTGTCCTCCATTTTCATCACATAGCTTTCCATTGTGTGTATGCACAACATTTTCTTTTTCCATTCATCATTTTGTAGACACTTAGTTTTTCTTTCCATTTCTTGAATATAATGAAGGTATGTAGATTTAATTTTCTTCAGATATATATACCCAGGAGTGGGACTTGTAGATTGTATATTCTTTCTATTGCAGGGGTAGTAAGGGATATAAAGGAGCAAAAAGAAATTATAAATTATAGAGATCAATTTCTAAGTCATAAAATGTGAATATATTGGATGATGTTTATATACAGAGGTAATCCATAAAAACAAATACAACTGGTAAAAGACATTACTAGAAATACCAATTATATATATATATATATATATATATATATAGAGAGAGAGAGAGAGAGAGAGAGAGTCTTAATCACAAAGTACCAGCAAGAAACAAAAGGAAATATTAAAGGGCAATAGGCAGACTAGAAAAAAAACTTGCCAGAGAAATGGGGAAAAAAGGATTAAATTATGTGGTATCTTTATACATTCTTTAAATAAATATTAAAAAGAAACACAGACGACTCAACATAAAAGTGTGTTCCACATACCAATAAGAATGGCTTTGAAGCCAATCAACAGACATTAAATTGTAACTGACCTGAAGGAGTTTCCTGCAATATCCAATAGGCTCTGTTCCAGACGATGGACTGGGAGGTGGGAGGTAGTCTAGCGGTTTGCCAGACCAGGGAGGAGAAACTCCCTCCCACTACAGGGTGGCTGGAGCCAAAGAGGACAGACACACTTTTGGAAATGAAGCCAACTCCTCTTATTTTTTCCATCCAGCACGTCCTGAACTCGTGTGTCAGCGCTATGGAGGATGCTGACTGGCTGCGTCTTTTAGATGTTGTGCACACGCACAGCAATGCAAGCTGTCCAATCAGTCGCAGTGGCGTAAAGGCTACGTAATGACGCAGGATCTTGATGCAATAGTAGTCTTCCAGTTCTGAGGCTGAGAGAGGTTCTAGGAGTGGGCTCCGTTGCTGGGAATCCCCAAAGGCAGTGTTTGCTGTTCTCTGTCCGCCGTTCCCTGATCCTCTTCCATTGAAGGACACCACCCACCTCGGACACGGGGAGATGGTGAGTGTGGGGGCTGGGCTTGAGGAGAGGGGAAGGCAGACTCTGAGGAAGTTGTCGGAAAAGGCTGGCAGGTTGCCGGCTTCACAGAGGTCATCTCTAGTCTGTGGGCCCCATCTCGCTGCTGGAATGACACTTCCCTCAGCCCCCTCTGGTCTGCAGTGTGGAGACTCCAGGTGTCCTGTCCCTTTCCTGCTCACAGCCTAGGGGCCATCTCTGGGCAGCTGCTGGCAGCAGCCCCCTGCATTCCCTGTTTATGCAGTGGGGATGGGGTGGTCATTATGGGGAATATGGGCTGTGTAGAGGATTCATGCAGCAAGGAGCTGTTGTTTAAGGGGTCCTCAGTTGCTTTTTTACCCCAGGGGTGACATGAATCCCCACGTTTTCTGAATATGTTGGAAGCAGGTCTTAATTCACCAACCCTGATCTGTCAGCATAGCCATTTCTGGAGGGTTGACCTCATTTTCTTTTGGAAATAACAGTGTCATAGACAGGGTAAGTTAAAAACAATGCAGTTTTATTTCACTCAGGGTTTTGGCCCAGGTTTTAGGGGGACAGGAGGATGCTGTAATTTGTCCTGTGTCATCTTAGCCCTTACACGTTCCCTTAACAGGCTGTTGGCTGTCTCTGACCTTTCAAAATAGAAATTTTAGCTTATTAGATTTATGGGTGTTTAAAACACTGTTTCTGTTCCATGACCATCTTACCAGCCCCAAAGATATAAGCCTAGATTTCTAAGTTAGTACTAATTTTTATTTTGATACAGTGATTTTTCAAGTTTATTGGGATATAATTGACAAAATTTGTGTATATTCAAGGCCTTCAATCTGATGTTGATATTTGAGGGATTTTTAAGTTTACAGAAAATTCACTTTATCATTTAATCCAGTTTTTCACTAAATTTTTGGAGTCCCCTTGTACATATAAGATGATTAAGACAAACTAACATATCCATATTACCTTACATAGTTTTTAAAATAATACTTAAGATCTTAACAAATTGTGAGTATTGAATAGTGTATTCATATTATTTCTGTGCTGTATATTAGGTCTCAATGAGTTAATTTATCTCCTAACATCTTCTCACTTTCTCCACTCTCAGCCCTTAGAAACCACTATTCTGTTCTGTGATTAAGTATGACTTTCTTCAGTTCCACAAATTCAGGAGATTATGTGGTATTTATCTTTGTGTGTCATACTTCATGCAGCCTGATGTCCACATTCATATATTTGGATCTATGTTGTGATAAAATGCTAGAATTTCTCTTTTATTGTTGGATGTGATTCCATTGTGTGCATATGTATCATGTTTTTCTCTATTCATCTATTGACCATGTTATTTCCATTTTTTGTTCTTGTGAATAATGCTCATATGAACATGGATGTGCCAGATATATTTAAGATAGTGATATTATTTCCTTTGGATACACATGCAGTAGTGGGATTGTTTTGTCATGTGTTCCATTTTTAATTTTATTTGGGATACCTCCATAGTGTTTTTCACAGTGGATTTACCAATATACATTCCCTCCAACAATTTATGTGTTATGTTTTCTAAAGATCTGATTCAATACTTGCTATATTTTTAGTTTTTGATAATACCCATTTCTACATATGTGAGGTGATAACATTGTGGTCTTGGTTAGCAGTGTGGAGCCCCTTTTAAAATATCTGTTGGGTGCTTTCATATCTTGATTGGAAAAATTGATCTGATCCTTTGTCCAATTTTATTTATAGTTATGAGTTGTGTATTTCTTTGTATTACCCCCTTAATCATACTATGTTTGCCAACATTTTCTCCCATTCTTTGTTTTCTATGTATAGTTTTCCTTTTAGCACACAGATTTTTTTGTCTTTTTTTTTGTAGTCTTACTTCCTTTTGTCACCTGTGCATTTGATGTCATATCTGAATCGTTGTTGCAGTATGATACCTCCAAAGCTGTTTTAGGCATTTGTGATGGGAATATTCTAAGTGGAAGGGAATATTTTCTTTCCCTGTCTGTCTGTGTGTATGTGTGTTTGTTTTATTTTTCTTTCACACTAATTAATTAAGAAGCTTATAAAAACTGCTTTGAGTACTTGGCAACAAATCAGAGTTAGATTATAGGAGTAAGGCCCTAGTATTACATAGAATAGTGGGGTGACCATAGTTTACAGTAATACACTCATTATTTTATGAGCAAATAGGAGAAAGATATTCCAAGGCTCTGATTATGAGGTGTAATGTCAGAGAAGGGAAAATGTATCCTGATTTGATCATTATACATTTTATGTGTGATTAAAATTTCACAGTTACCTGCCAACAAAATATGAACCCAGAACAGCACCTTACTGGGTGTATAATGTTAAGGGATGTCAAAATATTTAAATTAGTATCACAACTACTATTAGAATCTTTGGAAGTATTTTATTAAGACAAACATAATCTGAAAATAACTGGATTGCTATTTTCCCAGGAAAAGTGGAGCAATTAGGAGGCAGTATTTTAGCTTAAATTTGTAATTAATAATCTTTTGAATTGTTTTGCATAAGCAAAATGAAGTGGTTCTCTAAGTGTTTATGGCATTAATTTGTTTTTTTTTTTTGACAGGCAGAGTGGACAGTGAGAGAGAGACAAAGGTCTTCCTTTTGCCGTTGGTTCACCTTCCAATGGCCGCCGTGGTAGCGCACTGCAGCTGGCGCACTGCGCTGATCCGATGGCAGGAGCCAGGTGCTTATCCTGGTCTCCCATGGGGTGCAAGGCCCAGTGACTTGGACCATCCTCCACTGCACTCTCTGGCCACAGCAGAGAGCTGGCCTGGAAGAGGGGCAACCGGGACAGACTCCAGCGCCCCGACTGGGACTCGAACCTGGTGTGCCGGCGCCGCAAGGCAGAGGATTAGCCTAGTGAGCCGTGGCGCCGGCCTTATGGCATTAATTTGAATCAGGATAATATCAAACAAGATATAATGAAGTAAATAGCAGATTAATTTTGGTGAAAAATTTCTTGAAACTTGCATATTATTTCATTCTAAACATTGTCTATGATTGTAAGGCTCCTCGTATTAATAGTTTTAAATAGTTTTGAACCAAAGTGAGTATATTTAATTTCATGTTCCACAAAATAGATGAAACCCTCTCATATTTGTTGGTATTCAGTTGTTTCTGTGAAGCCCAAACTTAGGAGCCTATCTGTCCAGTCCTAACTGTCCCTAGATTTAGGTGAATGTTCTTTGCTTTGTACTGTACTGGCAGTATACATAATTATAACCATAGTCTTAGGCCGGCGCCGTGGCTCAACAGGCTAATCCTTCGCCTTGCGGCGCCAGCACACTGGGTTCTAGTCCCAGTCGGGGCACCGATTCTGTCCCGGTTGCCCCTCTTCCAGGCCAGCTCTCTGCCGTGGCCAGGGAGTGCAGTGGAGGATGGTCCAAGTGCTTGGGCCCTGCACCCCATGGGAGACCAGGAGAAGCACCTGGCTCCTGCCATCGGATCAGCGCGGTGCGCCGGCTGCAGCACGCCAGCCGTGGTGGCCATTGGAGGGTGAACCAACGGCAAAAAGGAAGACCTTTCTCTCTGTCTCTCTCTCTCACTGTCCACTCTGCCTGTCAAAAAAAAATTATAACCATAGTCTAATATTAACATGTTTTCATTAATCCCAAAATTCTTCATATTACTTACAGTAAAGCCTCATTCACCATCAGCTCCAGACAGGCACTAAACTAAATTCTATCTCCAGAGATTGGCCTTTTATAGTCATATCCTATAATTGAAATCATACACTGTTGCAGCATGTGGGGATTTGCTTCTAATTTCTTCTCTTTTTTGAGTTTTTACTTTTGTAGTCTGTCATTTGTTAATTAATTTTGACTGCCAAGTAGTGAACCATTATAAAAGAGTTGATTTCACATTTGGCTTGCATAAATATTGCTGCAGTGAGCAGATGTAGGCAAGTGGATTTTCTATCTTCTGGCATACAGGAGAGAAACTGCTGAGTTAAGAAATAATCCTATGTAGGCCAGCGCCACGGCTCATTTGGCTAATCCTCTGACTGTGGTGCTGGCACACTGGGTTCTAGTCCCAGCTGGGGTGCCGGATTCTGTCCCAGTTGCTCTTCTTCCAGCCCAGCTCTCTGCTGTGGCCCAGGAGGGCAGTGGAGGATGGCCCAAGTGCTTGGGCCCTGCACCCACATGGAAGACCAGGAGGAATCACCTTGCTTTGGATCAGCACAGCGCGCCCTCTATAGCAACCATTTGGGGGGGTGCATCAATGGAAGGAAGACCTTTCTGTCTCTCTCTCACTGTCTAACTCTGCCTGTCAAAAAAATAAATAAATAATTCTATGTAGAACTTGCTAAGAAACTGCAAATTATTTTTCACAATGGTTGCACTGTTTTACTGAAAGTGTATGAGGGTTCCATGTTCTCCATTTATCTCAGTCAACATTTATCTATGGCTGAATCAGAATCATTTTACTGAATATTAAGTGATATCTTTAGGTTTTGTTTGCATTTCGCCAATGACTAATAGTCATTTGCAATATTAAATGTCTTATTGAAGTAACTGATTTTAAAAATTATATGTTCTTATATTTTTTATTTTTCCATTACAAAATTCAATGTTTTTATTCTTAAATTTCTTAGTGGTATTTTCACTTGGATGCTACCTTGAATGTTAATGTTAATTATATTTTCATAATGTTCATTGCTACTATACAGAAATGTAATTGATACTTGTATCTTTTTCTTATATTCTGCTGCATTGTGAATTTTACTTTGTTTTTTTTGTGAATTCCTCAGGATATGTTTTAATTGCAAGATTATGCTTTTTTCAAGTAAAAACACTTTGTTTTTCAAAATTTTAAAAATTAAAGACTTTTAAAAATTTATTTGAAAGGTAGAGTTACAGAGAGAGAGAGAGGTAGAGGTAGAGATAGAGTTAGAGTTAGAGGTAGAGGTAGGTGTAGATAGATAGAGATAGAAATAGAGATGGAGATAGAGAGAGACAGAGAGACAGAGAGACAGAGACAGAGAGAGAGAGAGAAACTTTCCATGCATTGGTTCAATGCCCAACTGGCCTCAATGGCTGGGGCTATACCAGGCTAAAGCCAGGAATCAGGAGCTTGGAGCTTCTCAGGTCTTCCAAAGTGTATCTGTTTTTATGCTAATACTACTTTGATCTTATTTTTAATAATATTTTGAGTATTTAGCTCTTTTACATGCCACAGAGTTTTCTGTGTATTTTATTTTATTTTCTGCAAAAAAATAACTATTGGAGTGTTATAAGGAATCATTTCAGTCTATAAATCACTTAGGATCATATTGATTTATTGTACATATTTTATAATCCATGAACACAGTATTTCTTTCCATTTATTTGTATGATCATTGATTCCTTTCAATAATCCTTTATTGTTCTCAGTATTAAGATATTTTATTCCCTTGGTTACTTTTTTTCTAAGTACTTTATTCTTTTTGATTCTATTTGAAATCTGATTATTCTACTTTTAAAATTATTTATAAGGTGAACAGATTTCATGTGTTTCATATATACAGACTTAGGAGTATGATGATACTTCTCATCCTATCCACTCACCTACTCATAGCCCCAACTTTTACCCTCTATCCTTTTATATTTTCCTTTTAACTTTTACAATTACATACTTTCATTTCATGTTATAATCACAAGTTTAATCACAAGTTTCCACCAAGTAAAAATTAAACAAATGATTAGTAGAAAAAAAACCATAAAATTACTATTGCTCAAGAATATAGACAGGGGTTATCACAATAATCAAATCTCAAAATGTCAATTTTACTCATATATATTTTATTTTTGTACTCTGTATACTAGTTACCACAAATCAGGGAAAACATGGGTATGTGTCTTTTTTGGAAGTAGCTTATTTCATTGAGCATAATGATTTGCAGTTCCATGCATTTTATTGCCAAAGATAGGATTTCATTTTTTAAGGCCCAGTAGTGTTCAATAGTGTATATATAACTTATTTTCTTTATCACATGATCAATTGATTGACATCTAGTTTGATTCCACATATTAGCTATTGTAAAGAGAGCTGCAATAAACATGTGGATACAGATAACACTTTCATGTGCTGATTTCATTTCCCTTGATTGAATTTCCAGGAGTGGATATCTGGGTCATAAGGTAGATATATTGTCAGATTGATGAGGAATCTCCATACTGTCTCCAATAATGGTTGTGCTACTTTACATTCATATTGTGTATTTTCCTCTACATACTCACCAGCACTTACAGTTTCTTGATTTTTGGATGATTTAGGTTCAAAACTAGGATGAGGCAAATCCTCATTATTCTTTCTTTTCTTTTTAAAGATTTATTTATTTATTTGAAAGGCAGAATTACAGAGAGGTAGAGGTAGAGGTAGAGGTAGAGAGAGAGAGAGAGAGAGAGAGAAAGTCTTCCATCCACTAGTTCACTTTCCAGATGGCCACAGCAGCCAGAGATGTGCCAATCTGAAGCCAAGAGCCAGGAGCTTCTTCCAGGTCTGCCACATGGGTGAAGAGGCTCAAGAACTTGGGCCATCTTCTGCTGCTTTCCCAGGCCATAGCAGAGAGCTGGATCAGAAGTGGAGCTGCTGAGACTCGAACTGGTGCCATATAGGATGCCAGCACTGCAGGTGGCAGCTCTACCTAATATGCCACAGTGCTGGCTCCCTATTCTGGTTATTTTCAAAGATTTATTTGAAAGTCAGAATTACCTTGAAGGAAGGGCAGAAGCAGAGAGAGAATCTTCCATCTATTTGTTCACTCCCCAAATAGTTCCAATGTCAGGACTGGGGGAAGGAGCCAGGGGTTTCATGTGGACCTTCCACATAATATAGGGGTTCAAGGACATGGGTGAGCTTCCATTGCTTTCCCAGGTGCATTAGCAGGGAGCTGGATCAGAAGTGCAGCAAAGGGAACTCAAAATGGTGACCACAGGGATCTCAATTTTCAGGCAGTGGCTATACACACATTTATGCTACAGTGCTATCCTCTCATTGTGGTTTTTATTTGCATTTCCCTGATGGCTAGTGATCCTGAGCATTTTTTTATCATTGGCATTTGAGTTTCATCCTTGGAAAAGTGTCTGTTCATGTCCTTTGCCCATTTCTTATCTGGATTTATTGTTTTGTTGTTGTTGAGTTTCTTGAGTTCTTAATAAATTATGGATATTAGTCTTTTAATGAATAATTTCAAATAATTTTCCCATGTCTCTTCATGTTTTTGAGTGTTTCCTTTGCAGTGCAGAAACTTCTAAGCCTAATGTAATCTCATTTGTCTATATTTTTGCTTTTACTGACTGTGCTTCTGAGGCTTTTTCCATGAAGTTTTTGCTTATGCCAATGCATTGAAGAGTTTCACTAATATTTTCCTCTAATAATGCGATGGTATCAGGTCCTAGATTTAGGCCTATGGTCCATTTTGAGTTGATTTTTGTATAAGGTGTAAGGTAGGGTCTTGTTTCATGCTTCTCTATGTGTAGATCTAATGTTCTCAGCACCATTTGGTGAAGAGACTGTCTTTTCTCCAGGGGCTCATTTTAGTTAGTTGTAGATGTGTGGGTTTGTTTCTGGTATTTCTATTCTTTTCCATTTGTCAACATCTCTATTTTTGTTCCAGTACCAGGCTGTTTCGGTTATAACTGCCCTGTATATTATGTATTGAAATCTGGTATTTTGTTGCCTCCAGTCTTGCTTTAGTTGTTTAAAGTCACTTTAGCTATTCAGCTCTCTGTTGTTTGCATATGAATTTTAGCATCACTTTTCTACATATGAGAAGAATGACATTGATATTTTCATCAGGATTGTACTAAACTTGTAAGTTGTAATGGATATAGTGGACATTTTGATATTAATTATTCCAATCCATGAGCATAGAAGAGTGGTCCATTTTTGTGGCATCTTCTATTTCTTTCTTTATTGATTTGTAATTTTGATTGTAGAGATCTTTCCTATCTTTGATTCAATTTATTCCAAAGTATTTAAGTCCATTGTAACTACTGTGAATAATAATGATCTTCCAAGTTATTCTCAGCCATGGCCTTGTGTATACAAGGGCTATTGATTTTGTGCATTAGTTTTATATTCTGCAACACTGTCAAACTCTTTGATGAGTTCCAGTAGTCTCTCAGTGGAGTCATTTGGTTTTAATATATATACATAATATATATATACATTTTATATAATATATATGCATAATATATATTATGTATATATACATATATAGAGAATCATGCCATATCACAAACAGTGACAACTTGACTTCCTCCTTTCCCTTTGATTTCTTTTGTTTGCCTTTATGCCTCTGGCTAAAACATTCAGAACTATGGTGAGAGTGGACATCCTTGTCAGGTTCTGGATCTTGGAGGAAATGCTTCCAGCTTTTCCCCATTCAGTATGAGGCTTGCTGTGTGTTTGTCATATAGTGCCTTGATGGTGGTAAAAAATAAGTGTTTTTATCATGAGATGATGTTGTCTTTCATCAAATGACTTTCTGCATCTATTGAGATAATGATATGGTTTTATTCTACTTGTCAATGTGATGTGTCGTTTATATTGATATCCATCTGTTGAACCTTTTCTGTGTACTGGCAATAAATCCTACTTGTTCCAGGTAAAAAATCTTTCAGAAGTTTTGTTTGATTCAATTATGTGATATTTTGTTGAATATTTTTGCTTCTGTTCACCATGGATAAGTGTCAGTGATTATCATTCTTTGTTGTATCTTTTTCTGGCTTTTGGAATTAAGGTGATGCTGTCCTCATATAAGCAATTTCAGAGGATTTCATCCCCATTGATTGTTTTGAATAGTTTGAGAAGAATTGGGGATAGGGAATTAGTTCCTCTTTAAAAGTTTGTTAGGATTCAGCAGTGAAGCCATCTGGTCTTGGGCTTTTCTTTGTTGAGAAGGGTCTTTGTTCTGTCTTGATCAGCATCATGGTAATGATCTGTATTGTTTTCTGTGGCTTAAGGAATAAATTTTTATAGATTGTATGTATGGGTCCTTTATTATTTATTCAAACTACATCATGGTTATTATTCTGTTTAGGTTTTCTATGCCTTCAGGAATGAAGTATGCAAACTAGAACTCCTGTTAAAGTAGCTATTCTCAGACAAAAAATAAATGCTTGTGAGGAAGTGAAGAAAAAGGAGCCCTTATACATTGTTAGAATGAAAGTACAGCCATTTTTCAGATCAGTGTGAATGTTCCCCACAAAAAAAAACAAATATTATCTATGACCCATTCATCCCACACCTTATCATGTGTTTGATTGAAGTGAAATAAGCAGCTGAAAGATATACCTGAGCTCCAGTTTCCAACATAACTCACAATAGGTAAGGAATTAACCGGGGTGCCTATAGATGCATGAATGGTTGAAGAAAATGCAATATATAAAATCCATTGATATCTTTTGCCCATTTCTCAACTCCTTTATTTTATTGTTGGTTTCTTGAGCTCCACCATGGGTCTAGCAACAACATGGACATGGAGAAACAAACTCAACACATTCCTGTTTTCTAGGCAGAAAGCTAGAGCAATTGCTGCAAACAAATATGATATTTGTGTTTATATAGATAATATTTTATTCACTTGTCTAAGAAAATACTTTGCTTTTCTCCAAAAGCAGTTTCCCTGTAATTGTCTGACTCCATTGCATACCAGTTCCACAACACTTTGCCCGGATATGACTGGATGAAACCAGAAATATCCTCTTGTGTTATGGCTAACTCAATCACACATCTTGTAGCAGACTCTGTGTTTGTGTTTTCTGGATATTATCAATGGATTTTACATTTTAGAATGAATTTCAGTAGAGGAAATTTCATTTTGTGCTGGAAATGCTAATTGGTTCCATATGCAGGCCAAATGTCTACACATTCGTGTTTTCTAGGGAGAAAGCTAGAGCAATTGTTGCAAACAAACCTGGTATTTATGTTTGTAAACATGACATTTTTTGCACTTTCCCAAGAATATGAGTTTGATTTTCTACAAAACCAGTTTGAGGGTGCTTTTCTGAGTCGTTTGTATACCAGTTCTACAACACTTTGTATATGACTGGATGAAACCAGAAATATCCTCTTGTGTTATAGCTAACTCAATCCCACACCTTGCTACAGGCTCTGCTTTGTGTTTTTTGATATTATTTATGAATTTTATGGTTTTGAATGAATTTAAGCAGGGAATTTTTTTTTGTGCTTGAAAACACTAATTAGTTCCCCATGGAGACACGAACTCAACACGTTTGTGTTTTCTAGGCAGAAAGCTAGAATAATTGCTGCAAACAAACATGATATTTGTGTTTGTATAGATGACATTTTATGCACTTGCCTAAGAAACTACTTTGCTTTTCTCCAAAACCAGTTTGAGGGTTATTTTCTGAGTCCATTGCATACCAGTTCCACAACACTTTGTCTGGATATGACTGGATGAAACCAGAAATATCCTCTTGTGTTTTGGCCAACTCAATCCCCGATCGCCCTACAGACTCTATGTTTGAGTTTTCTTTATATTATCAATGGACTTTACATTTTAGAATGAATTTCAGTAGAGTAATTTTCATTTTGTGCTGGAAATGCTAATTGGTTCAATATGCAGACCAAACGTCTACATTTTCGTGTTTTCTAGGCAGAAAGCTAGAACAGTTGTGGCAAACCAACATGATATTTATATTTGTAAACATGACATTTTTGGACTTGCCAAAGAATATGAGTTTGCTTTTCTACAAAATCAGTTTGAGGGTGATTTTCTGAGTCCTTTGCATACCAGTTCCACAACACTTTGTCCAGATATGACTGGATGAAACCAGAAATATCCTCTTGTGTTATGGCTAACTCAATCCCAGATCTTGCTACAGGCTCTGCTTTGTGTTTTCTTGATATTATCTATGGACTTTATGGTTTTGAATGAATTTAAGCAGGGAATATTTTTTGTGCTTGGAAACACTAATTAGTTCCCTATGGAGACACAAACTCAACACATTCCACTTTGCTACGCAGAAGCTAGAGCAATTGCTGCAAACGAACATGATATTTGTGTTTGTATATATGACATTTTATGCATGTCCCTGAGAAAATACTTTGCTTGTCTCCAAAAGGAGTTTAACTGTGATTGTCTGAGTGCATTCCATACAAGTTCCACAAACTTTGTCCGGATATGACTGGATGAAACCAGAAATATCCTCTTGTGTTATGGCTAACTCAATCCCAGATCTTGCTACAGGCTCTGCTTTGTGTTTTCTTGATATTATAATGGACTTATTGTTTCGAATGAATTTCAGTAGGGAATTTTCTTTTTGTGCTGGAAATGCTAATTGGTTCCATATGCAGACCAAACGTCTACACATTCGTGTTTTCTAGGGAGAAAGCTAGAGCAATTGTGGCAAACAAACCTGATATTTATATTTGTAAACATGACATTTTTTGCACTTTCCCAAGAATATGAGTTTGTTTTTCTACAAAACCAGTCTGACTGTGATTTTCTAAGTCCTTTGCATACCAGTTCCACAACACTTTGTCCGGATATGACTGGATGAAACCAGAAATATCCTCTTGTGTTATAGCTAACTCAATCCGATATCTTCCTAAGAATCTGTGTTTGTGTTTTCTGGATTTTATCAATGGTTTACGTTTTGGAATGAATTTCAGTAGGGGACATTTTGTTTTGTCCTGGGAAACACTAATTCAATCAAATGGGGACACAAATTCAACACATTCCTCTTTTCTAGGCAGAAAGCTAGAGCTGTTGTGGCAAAGAAACGTGATATTTATATTTGTAAACATGAAATTTTTTCCACTTGCCCAAGAATACGAGTTTGCTTTTTTCCAAAACCAGTTTGAGGGTTATTTTCTGAATCCATTGCATACCATTTCCACAACACTTTGTCCGGATATGACTGGATGAAACAAGAAATATCCTCTTGTGTTATGGCTAACTCAATCCCAGATCTTGCTGCAGACTCTGTGTTTGTGTTTTTTGGATATTATTAATGGACTTTACATTTTGGAATGAATTTCAGTAGAGGAATTTCGTTTTGTGCCAGAAATGCTAATTGGTTCCATATGCAGGCCAAACGTCTACACATTCATGTTTTCTAGGTAGAAAGCTAGAGCAAGTGTTACAAACATGATATTTGTATTTGTAAACAAGACGTTTTATCCACTTGACCAAGAAAATGAGTTTGCTTTTCTACAAATCCAGTTTGACTGTGATTTTCTGAGTCCATTGCATACCAGTTCCACAACACTTTGTCCAGATATGACTGGATGAAACCAGAAATATCCTATTGTGTTATGGCTAACTCAATCCCAGATCTTCCTACAGGCTCTGTGTTTGTGTTTTCTGGAGATTATCAATGGACTTTACATTTTGAAATGAATTTCAGTAGAGGACATCTTTTTTTTGTACTGGCAAATGCTAATTAGTTCCGTATGCAGACCAAAGTCTACACATACGCATTTTCAAGGGAGAAAGCTAGAGCAATTATTGCAAACAAACAGGATATTTATTTTTGTAAACATGACTTTTAATCCACTTGACCAAGAAAATGAGTTTGCTCTTCTACAAAATCAGTTTTACTGTGATTATCTGAGAACATTGCATACCAGTTTCACAACGCTTTGTCCGGATATGACTGGATGAAACCAGAAATATCCTCTTGTGTTATGGCTAACTCAATCCCAGATCTTGCTACAGGCTCTGCTTTGTGTTTTCTTGATATTTTAATGGGCTTATGGTTTTGAATGAATATCAGTAGGAGCATTTTCTTTTTGTGCTGGAAATGCTAATTGGTTCCATATGCAGACCAAACGTCTACACATTCGTGTTTTCTAGGGAGAATGCTAGAGAAATTGTTGCAAACAAACATGATATTTATATTTGTAAACATGACATTTTTTGCACTTTCCCAAGAATATGAGTTTGATTTTCTACAAAACCAGTTTGAGGGTGATTTTCTGAGTCCTTTGTATACCAGTTCCACAACACTGTCTGGTATGATAGGATGAAACCAGAAATATCCTCTTGTATTATGGCTAACTGAATCCCAGATCTTGCTACAGGCTCTGCTTTGTGTTTTTTTGATATTATTTATGGATTTTATGGTTTTGAATGAATTTAAGCAGGGAATTTTTTTGTGCTTGGAAACACTAATTAGTTCCCTATGGAGACACAAACTCAACACATTCGTGTTTTCTAGGCAGAAAGCTAGAGCAATTGCTGCAAACAAACATGATATTTGTGCTTGTATAGATGACATTTTATGTACTTGCCTAAGTAACTGCTTTTCTCCAAAACCAGATTGACTGTGATTTTCTGAGTCCATTGCATACCAGTTCCACAACACTTTGTCCGGATATGACTGGATGAAATCAGAAATATCCTCTTATGTTATGGCTACCTCAACCCCAGATCTTACTACATGCTCTGCTTTGTGTTTTCTTGATATTATCAATGGACTTTACGTTTTGGAAAGAATTTCAGTAGGGAAAATTTCTTTTCGTCCTGGAAATACTAATTGGTTCCATATGCAGGCCAAACATCCACACATTCGTGTATTCTAGGGAGAAAACTAGAGCAATTGCTACAAACAAACATGATATTTGTGTTTGTCTAGATGACATTTTATGCACTTCCCTTAGAAAATACTTTGCTTTTTTCCAAAACCAGTTTCACTGTGATATATCTGAGTCCATTGCATACCATTCCACAAGACTTTGTCCGGATATGACTGGATGAAACCAGAAATATCCTCTTGTGTTATGGCTAACTCAATCCCAGATCTTGCTACAGACTCTGTGTTCGTGTTTCCTTGATATTATCAATGGACTTCATGGTTTTGAATGAATTTTAGCAGGGAATATTTTCTTTTGTGCTGGGAAACACTAATTAGTTCCACATGGAGACACAAACGAACACATTCGGGTTTTCTATGCAGAAAGCTAGACCAACTGCTGCAAACAAACATGATAATTGTGTTTGTATAGATGACATTTTATGCACTTGCCTAAGAAAACACTTCGCTTTACTCAAAACAAATTTGACTGCAATATCTGAGTCCATTGAACACCAGTTCCACAACACTTTGTCCAGATATGAGTGAATGAAAGCAGAAATATCCTCTTGTGTTATGGCTAACTCAATCCCAGACCTTTCTACGGCCTTTGGGTTTGTGTTTTCTGGATATTATCAATGGACTTTATGAATTAGAATGAATTTCAGTGCAGGAAATTTCATTTTGTGCTGGAAATCTAATTGGTTCCATATGCAACAAAACCTCTCCACAATCGTGTTTTCTAGGGAGAAAGCTAGGGCTGTTGTGGCAAAGAAACATGATATTTATATTTGTAAATATGACATTTTTTGCACCTCCCCAAGAATACGAGTTTGCTTTTCTGCAAACGCTATTTGAGGGTGATTTTCTGAGTCTATTGCATAAGAGTTCCACAACACTTTGTCCGGATATGACTGGATGAAACCTGAAATATCCTCTTGAGTTATGGCTAACTCAATCCCAGAACTTGCTTCACACTCTGTGTTTGTGTTTTCTGGATGCTATCATTGGACTTTTTGATTTTGAATGAACTTAAGCAGGGAATATTTTCTTTTGAGCTGGAAAACACTAATTAGTCCCATAGGGAGACACAAACTCAACACATTCATGTTTAGTAGGCAGAAAGCTAGAGCAATTGCTGCAAACAAACATGATATTTGTGTTTGTATAGACGACATTTTATGCACTTGCCATAGAAAGTACTTCGATTTTCTCCAAAACCAGTTTGACTGTGATTTTCTGAGTCCATTGCATACCAATTGCACAACACTTTGTCCGTATATGACTGGATTTAACCAGAAATATCCTCTTGTGTTATGGCTAACTCAATCCCAGATCTTGCTACAGACTCTATGTTTTTGTTTTCTGGATATTACAAATGGACTTTACATTTTGGAATGAATTTCAGTACGTGAAATTTTGTTTTCTGCTAGTAAATGCTAATTAATGCCATATCCAGACAAACCCTCTACACATTCGTGTTTTCTAGAGAGAAAACTAGAGCAATTGTGGGAAACAAACATGATATTTACATTTGGAAACATGACAATTTTTGGTCTTCCCAAGAATAACAGTGTGTTTTTCTACTCAACCAGTTTGAGGGCTATTTTCTTGTCCATTGCATACAAGTTCCACAACTCTTTGTCCGGATATGACTGGATGAAACCAGAAATAGCCTCTTGTGTTATGACTAACTCAATCCCAGATCTTGCTACAGGCTCTGCTTTGTATTTTCTTGATATTTTCAATGGACTTATGTTTTTTTTTAACTTTTATTTAATGAATATAAATTTCCAGTATACAGCTTATGGATTACAATGGCTTCCTCTTCCCATAATTTCCCTCCCACCCGCAACCCTCCCCTCTCCCGCTCCCTCTCCCCTTCCATTCACATCAAGATTCATTTTCAATTCTCTTTATATACAGAAGATCAATTTAGTATACATTAAGTAAAGATTTCAACAGTTTGCACCCACATAGAAACACAAAGTGAAACATACTGTTTGAGTACTAGTTATAGCATTAAATCAAAATGTACAGTACATTAAGGACAGAGATCCCACATCAGGAGCAAGCGCACAGTGGCTCCTGTTGTTGACCCAACAAATTGACACTCTAGTTTATGGCACCAGTAACCACCCTAGGCTGTCGTCATGAGTTGCCAAGGCTATGGAAGCCTTCCAAGTTCCCCGACTCTGATCATATTTAGACAAGGTCATAAAAGACAGGGTGAGGATAGTAACCAATGATCCTAAGAGTGGCATTAACCAGGTCTGAAAAATTATACAGCATTAAGTGGGGAAGAGGACCATCAGTACACACAGGTTGGGAGTAGAGCCATTGGTGGTAGAGTAGAGGTTATGATTACAAAGGAATGAGGCCCAAGTGCACTAGACAGGGCCTAGAACAAAGGACAGAGTCATTACTAGAGGAGCTAAGAAAGGTGCTGTCTAAGCTACAATTAAGTTTTCTGATTGAGAGGCAAATAGAACCTGATAGAAGGGGCTTGATAATAATCTGGTGGGCTTTAGGCCTTGTAAGTTAAGAGGCCCAGACCTATCTATCTCTTCACATGGGGTATATCCTAAGGGAGGTGTGAACCTCCTAGGGGAAGGCACTCTGTTGACTTTCATTACTTGGCTGGGCTGGGAGGAGAGCTGGCCAGGTAAAGGCAGGGGGCATCTCTAACAAGAAATTTACAGTTCTGCCTGGAATGTTGCTGACCCTACTTGACCATACCCTCAGCTGCAGTGGTCACTTTGGAAGTTGGGCTGAGTGAAGGGCTTTTCAGCTTGGAGCCAATAAGATCTGTGGCTCTGACCTGGGCATCCTTCGACTCCAGGGCAGGTCCATTTCCAGTGACCCAACTCTTGGCAGAGCTGCCAGGGCTCTTCACAAGCTGACTTCTGCTGAAGCCCAGGCTTACCACATTGAAAGCCACTGCAGTGGACTGGCCTGTTGGGTCTCCTTGAGGGCAGATCACTGTACAGATCAGCCATTAATAGGCCTGCCACCCATTGCTTCTGATGCCTAGCTTTCTTTTCCTCCTGGTTTGTGTTAAAGCAGACCAGAGGATGCAAGTCAAGGGAGTGCCCGCCGTGAACCATCTCTAATCTTCGGTGGCCTGAACTACAAGTCTATAGTCACAGGCATGTTCTGTAGTAGTTTTTCTAAGGTAGACAATGCCCATGAGGAAAATTATATTCTCACTTTAAAACTTTCTTTCCCTTTGGTCTGAAAGGGAGGTTTTTTTTTTCTACTTACTGTATACTTCGCTGATGGCGATGTGAATCTAGCTATGAGATTATTATTTAAGCTCTTATTTTGGCTATGCTATTACAGAAAAATGTTAGCCATCTCTTATAAGGTCTAAAGATTAAATTGTGCATCCTACAGATTCCTTCATAATAGAATTAGTTCCCTACCTTGAAGAGAATAGAGAAATGAAAGAACAAGTTGGGCTTAGAATAGAGAAATGAGGGAGCAAGTCCTAGATCGCTTGCTGACAATAGCAATATTACATGAATACTTAGCAAACCGTTTCAACCATTACATAACACCTTAACAAAACATTTACCAGAAGGTCCAATGCCTTCTATAAATTTTAAGAATCATGTATTTGAAAACACCTCTTAAATATCTAACATGGTGTAGTTTGTTTAACCAGTAAAGTTAAGCACAACCATATAAAATGTTTTTAGTTTCTTTATACCAACACGTTTAAAACATATGATACACAGATTCAGGTCACACCTATTAAAATGTATCTTTGATTGCTTTTAGCAGCTTAAATTTATGGACAATCTTATCTATAAGCCATTTAAAATAAAACTCTTAATAAAATTTCCCCATGTGGACATACAATATGTACGCACATATAACATAGTATAATAGACCAATATCAAAATCCAAAATATCTGGTTGAAATAAGATTCCTTAAAATCATGACATAACATAGACCAAATTTGATCATTGTTACAAGGTGATTATTCAAGTCTTTGAAAATAAGCACATAGTTAAATAACCCATAGCTCTTAATAAAAATTCAGCTGTTTTTGAACAATTGGAATTTGACAGACATCAAGAGAACATAATAGATTACTTTAACACATTGCTCTAACAGTGCATCAGAGTTTAATTCTATGTCAAAGAGAAATTGAGCTTCCTGTGATCTTTTGCTGTGAGGTTTCCTTCCTTTACCTTCTTTCATATTGGTGACCATGTTTCTGTGTTTCTGTGTGTAACACATCTTTAAGCATCTTTTGCAGGGCAGGATGAGTGGCAACAAATTCTTTCAGTTTCTCTTTGCTATGAAAAGTCTTAATTTCACCTTCATTCACAAATGAGAGCTTTGCAGGATATAGTATTCTGGGCTGGCAGTTTTTCTCTCTTAGTACCTGGGCTATGTCTCGCCATTCTCTCCTAGCTTGTAGGGTTTCTGATGAGAAGTCTGCTGTGAGTCTAATTGGAGATCTTCTGAGAGTAATCTGACGTTTCTCTCTTGCACCTTTTAGAATCTTTTCTTTATGTTTCACTGTGGTGAGTTTGATTATGACGTGTCGTGGTGAGGATCTCTTTTGGTCATGTTTATTAGGGGTTCTATAAGCTTCCTGTACTAAGATGCCTCTGTCCTTCTCCAAACCTGGGACATTTTCTGCTAGTATCTCACTGAAAATGCCTTCTAATCCTTTCTCCCTCTCCATGCCTTCAGGAACTCCTAGAACCCGAATGTTAGATTTTTTAATAGTATCCTGTAGATTCCCGACAATATTTTTTAGATTTCTAATTTCTTCTTCTTTTCTTTGGTTTGCCTGTTTCCTTTCCTGTTCTCTGTCTTCTAAGTCTGATATTCTCTCTTCTGCTTCGCCCATTCTGTTTTTAAGGCTCTCTAATGTGTTTGTCATTTGATCTATTGAATTCTTCATTTCATTATGATTTCTCGTCACAATTACCATTTCTTGTTCCACTAGTTGTATCATTTCATTTTGATTCCTCCTTAATATTTCACTTTCACGAGAGAGATTTTCTATCTTGTCCTTAAAGGATTTCTGTAGTTCAGGAATTTGTTTTTGAGAACTTCTTAATGTTCTTATCAATTTTTTGAGATCCGCTTCTTGCATTTCTTCTATCTCATCATCTTCATAATCTTGAGTTGGGGTGTCTTTTTCATTTGTGGGCGTCATAGTGTCTTCCTTGCTCTTGTTAGCTTGGTTTTTGCGTTTGTTGTATGGCATGTTGGAGATATTTGGTTTCTTTTTTTTTTTTCTTTGGAAATTTATATTTATTAAATAAAAGTTGGAAAAAAAATTTTAAATGCCTGTTCAAGTTCTTTGCCCATTTATTAACTACATTGTTTTGTTGTTGAGTTTCTTGAGCTCTTTACAGATTCTGGATATTAATCCTTTTTCAGTTGCATAGTTTGCAAATATATTTTCTCCCATTCTGTCAGTTGCCTCTTTACTTTGTTGACTGTTTTCTTTGGAGGGAGGAAGCTTCTGAACTTGAATAGCTCTGTTGTTTGTTGATTTTCTCTCTAGTTGATCTGTCCATTGATGAAAGTGGGGTGTTGAGGTCCCCCATTTCTATCATATTGGAGACTGTGTCTCCCTTTAGATCCATTAACATTTGTTTAAATAGCCTGACACTCTGGCATTGGGTGAATATACATTTATTATAGTCATATCTTCCTGTTGAATTGATTTCTTAATCATTACATAGTGCCCTTCCTTGTCTCTTTTAACAGCATTTGTGTTAAAGTCTATTTTTTATAATGTTAGGATTTCTACACCTGCTCATTTTTGCTTTCCATAACCATTGATATCTTTTTCCATTATTTTACTTTCAATCTGTATCTGTTGGTGAGATGTGTTTCTTTCTTTCTTTCTTTCTTTCTTTTTTTTTTTTTTTTTGACAGGCAGAGTGGATAGTGAGAGAGAGAGACAGAGAGAAAGGTCTTCCTTTTTGCCGTTGGTTCACCTTCCAATGGCTGCTGCGGCCGGCGCATCGCGCTGATCCGAAGCCAGGAGCCAGGCGCTTCTCCTGGTCTCCCATGCGGGTGCAGGGCCCAAGGACTTGGGCCATCCTCCACTGCCTTCCTGGGCCATAGCAGAGAGCTGGCCTGGAAGAGGGGCAACCGGGATAGAATCCGGCTCCCCAACCGGGACTAGAACCCGGGGTGCTGGCGCCGCAAGGCGGAGGATTAGCCTGTTAAGCCACGGCGCCAGCCGAGATGTGTTTCTTGTAGGCAGCAAATAGATGGGTGTTGTTTTTTAATCCATTCAGCCAGTCTGTATCTTTCAATTGGAGAATTTAAGCTATTTACATTCAAGGTTATTATTGAAAGGCAGATATAGATCTTCCACCCACTGATTCACTCCCCAAATGGCCACAACCGCTGAAGCTGAGCTGGTCCAAAGCCAGGATCCAGGAGTGTCTCCTGTGTCTCTCACATGGGTACAGGGACCCAAAGACTTGGGCCGTCTTCCACTACAATCCCAGGCACATTAACAGAGAGCTGGATCAGAAGTGGAGCAGCCAGGACTCAAACCAGCACCCATGTGGGATGCTAGTACCACAAGAGGTGGCTTTACCTACTACACCACACAGTGCTGGTCCCAGTTTTTTTGAAGGCCTTGAATATCTCATCCCACTCTCTTCTGGCCTGTAGGGTTTCCACTGAGAAGTCTAATGTTCATCTAATTGGTTTTCCTTTATATGTAACTTGATGATTTTCTCTTACCACCATTAGGATTCTCTTCTATATTTTATTTTATTTATTTATTTTTTTGGACAGGCAGAGTTAGAGTGAGAGAGAGGGAGAGACAGAGAGAAAGGTCTTCCTGCTGTTGGTTCACTCCCCAAATGGCCGCTATGGCCGGCGTGCTGCACCAATCTGAAACCAGGAGCCAGGTGCTTCCTCCTGGTCTCCCAGGTGGGTGCAGGGCCCAAGCACTTGGGCCATCCTCCACTGTCTTCCTGGGCCACAGCAGAGAGCTGGACTGGAAGAGGAGCAACCTATCTTTAACTTTTGACAATTTAATAGCAGTTTTCCTTGGAAGAGACCTTTTATTGGTTGATTGTGTGTGTGGTTCTTTGAGCCTCTTGTATTCGGATGTCCATGTCTCTTTCAACAACTGGGAGATTTAACTATTAGCTTATTTTGCATGTTGCCAAACCTTTTTCCTTTTCTTCTCCTTCAGGAATATCTTGACTTGGTAATGTGATGGCTCAGAGCCGTCAGTGTCACAGGGGCTGGCTGCAGTGGTGCCTGTCTTCTCTACTCTTCTCCCACAGAGTCTTCACTGTTGTTGTTGTTGTTGTTTTCCACTTTTCACTGAAATTTTCCATCAGTCAGACGTCTGCAAATGTAGTCCTTCCTTTGTTGTTTTCTTTACCTCTCCGGCGAGGCGATCCCGTGCCGGCTGGGCTTGCATTTCCACCGGATCCGAGTCAATGGCGCCGAGCTATTGCGGGAAACAGCCGCGAAGAAAGCCAACGTCCACTCTGTGTCCCATAGAAGAATTTCCGCGCGCACGAGGCCCTGAGCGAAGCAAGGTTTATTTAAGTCAGAAACCTCGGCCACAGCAGCCGGGACGGGGGCGCCAAGAGCGGCAGCTCCGAGAGGCTGCTTGGAAGTGGAGTCTTCAACCTGGTTCCGATATTTGGTTTCTTTACTGTGGTGTTTTTTTTTTTTTCTTGTTATACTATGACTCTAGATTAAGTGGACTGTCTGCTTTTGGTGGAGCCTTAGAGGCTTGAGATGGGTGTGGACTGAGAGCTGTGTTTGGTTCCTCAGGGTTGAGGGTGTGTCAAGATGACACTCCCAGGTTAGGTGTGGTAAATGTCTCTTTCTTTTGTTGATTCAAAAGGGAAGTAATTCCGCACAGCTGAATGTAATTGGAGGTAGTTAGGCAAATGATATACCCACAGGAGCCAGAGATTGGAAGCTCTTTCCCAAGGACCAAACAGGGAATCTCTGCTGCCCTCGGTGTGGGCTCCAATTCTCCTGCAGTCTCCCACTGGGTTGCCAAGTTAGATGCTAATCTCCAGTTATTTCACCCCTCCCCCCAGAGTCAGGTTTTTCTGCTAGGCTCAGGGCCGGTGCAGACCTGAGGTCGCCCTGCTTATGACGTATGTCCAAAATGGCGCCTGCTCTTTGTCTTGCTCGCCCTTGAGGGGTGAGCGGAGAGAGAGAAACTCGTGTCCGTTTCGGTCACTTTTTTTTTCCCTCTCTCTCTTCTAGTTAGCCTGGTGAACTTTTCCCCACGGAGTTTCAAGCCTCGTTCCCTCTAGCCTCCTCTTTCCGCTTGCCCGCTGGTGTCTCGGTCTATGGAGGTTCGGCTCACCTCGCGTTCCAGCGCTGGTGCGTTGAGTCTGCTGCTGGTGTCCCGAACTTGGGCACCCACGCTCTCCACGCAGGTCCACTGTGAATCACTAGTTCCGGAAGAGTTTCCTCTGCTGTTTCTTCCCCAACTCTTCCTTGACCCTGCAGTATCTCCACTTTTATTAACCTGTGTCTTGCCGAAGAATATCAATGTGTTCCCTTCCTATTCCGCCATCTTGGATTTCTTGGACTTATGGTTTTGAATGAATTTAATCAGGCAATATTTTCTTTTGTGCTGTGAAACACTAATTAGTTCCACATGGAGACACAAACTCAACACATTCATGTTTTCTAGGCAGAAAGCTGGAGCAATTGCTGCAAACAATCATGATATTTGTGTTTGTATAGATGATATTTTATACACTTGGCGTAGAAAATACTTAGCTTTTTTTGAAAACCAGTTTTAGGGTTATTTTCTGAGTCCATTGCATACCAGTTCCACAACACTTTGTCAGATATGACTGGATGAAACCAGAAATATCCTCTTGTGTTATGGCTAACTCAATCCCAGATCTTGCTACAGGCTCTGTGTTTGTGTGTTCTGGATATTATCAATGGAGTTTTCGTTTTAGAATGAATTTCAGTAGAGGAAATTTCATTTTGTGCTGCAAATGCTGATTAGTTCCATATGCATACCAAGGAACTACATCATTCATGTTTGATAGGGAGAAAGCTAGAGCAATTGTTTTTTTTTTAACTTTTATTTAATGAATATAAATTTCCAGTGTACAGCTTATGGATTACAATGGCTTCCCCCTCCCATAACTTCCCTCCCACCCGCACCCTCCCCTCTCCCGCTCCCTCTCCCCTTCCATTCACATCAAGATTCATTTTCAATTCTCTTTATATACAGAAGATCAATTTAGTATAAAGATTTCAACAGTTTGCACCCACATAGAAACACAAAGTGAAACATACTGTTGGAGTACTAGTTATAGCATTAAATCAAAATGTACAGCATATTAAGGACAGAGATCCCACATGAAGAGCAAGTGCACAGTGGCTCCTGTTGTTGACCCAACAAATTGACACTCTAGTTTATGGTGCCAATAACCATCCTAGGCTATCATCATGAGTTTCCAAGGCTATGGAAGCCTTCCAATTTGCCGACTCTGATCATATTTAGACAAGGTCATAAAAGACAGAGTGAGGATAGTAACCAATGATCCTAAGAGTGGCATTTACCAGGTTTGAACAATTATACAGCATTAAGTGGGGAAGAGGACCATCAGTACACACAGGTTGGGAGTAGAGCCATTGGTGGTAGAGTAGAGGTTATGATTACAAAGGAATGAGGCCCAAGTGCACTAGACAGGGCCTAGAACAAAGGACAGAGTCATTATTAGAGGAGCTAAGAAAGGTGCTGTCTAAGCTACAAGTAATTTTTCTCATTGAGAGGCAAATAGAACCTGATAGAAGGGGCTTGATAATAATCTGGTGGGCTTTAGGCCTTGTAAATTCAGAGGCCCAGACCTATCTATCTCTTCACATGGGGTATATCCTAAGGGAGGTGTGAACCTCCTAGGGGAAGGCACTCTGTTGACTTTCATTACTTGGCTGGGCTGGGAGGAGAGCTGGCCAGGTAAAGGCAGGGGGCATCTCTAACAAGAAATTTACAGTTCTGCCTGGAATGTTGCTGACCCTACTTGACCATACCCTCAGCTGCAGTGGTCACTTTGGAAGTTGGGCTGAGTGAAGGGCTTTTCAGCTTAGAGGTAATAAGATCTGTGGCTCTGACCTGGGCATCCTTCGACTCCAGGGCAGGTCCATTTCCAGTGACCCAACTCTTGGCAGAGCTGCCAGGGCTCTTCACAAGCTGACTTCTGCTGAAGCCCAGGCTTACCACATTGAAAGCCACTGCAGTGGACTGGCCTGTTGGGTCTCCTTGAGGGCAGATCACTGTACAGATCAGCCATTAATAGGCCTGCCACCCATTGCTTCTGATGCCTAGCTTTCTTTTCCTCCTGGTTTGTGTTAAAGCAGACCAGAGGATGCAAGTCAAGGGAGTGCCCGCCGTGAACCATCTCTAATCTTCGGTGGCCTGAACTACAAGTCTATAGTCACAGGCATGTTCTGTAGTAGTTTTTCTAAGGTAGACAATGCCCATGAGGAAAATTATATTCTCACTTTAAAACTTTCTTTCCCTTTGGTCTGAAAGGGAGGTTTTTTCTACTTACTGTATACTTCGCTGATGGTGAAGTGAATCTAGCTATGAGATTATTATTTAAGTTCCTATTTTGGCTATGCTATTATAGAAAATTGTTAGCCATCTCTTTTATAAGGTCTAAAGATTAAATTGTGCGTCCTACAGATTCCTTCATAATAGAATTAGTTTCCTACCTTGAAGAGAATAGAGAAATTAAAGAACAAGTTGGGCTTAGAATAGAGAAATGAGGGAGCAAGTCCTAGATCGCTTGCTGACAATAGCAATATTACATGAATACTTAGCAAACCGTTTCTATCATTAGATAACACCTTAAGAAAACATTTACCAGAAGGTCCAATGCCTTCTATAAATTTTAAGAATCATGTATTTGAAAACACCTCTTAAATATCTAACATGGTGTAGTTTGTTTAGCCAGTAAACTTAAGCACAACCATCTAAAATGTTTTTAGTTTCTTTATACCAACACGTTTAAAACATATGATACACAGATTCAGGTCACACCAATTAAAATGTATCTTTGATTGCTTTTAGCAGCTTAAATTTATGGACAATCTTATCTATAAGCCATTTAAAATAAAACTATTAATAAAATTTCCCCATGTGGACATACAATATGTACACACATAGAACATAGCATAATAGACCAATATAGCAATTTTAATAATAGCTTTTAAAATCTTTAACTCTTTTTGTAGATTGCCAATTGATTTGAATTGCTTTTTGTTTTTAGTAACCTCAGTTAACCATACTTTCTCTCAGTTGGTACTGTTAATACATTATTGGCTTCATCTGTTTACAGAGCCATCCCAAAGTACTGAATACAATAGAAGTGGCTGGAAAAAGTCCATAGGAACCTAGAGGAGGACAGCTAAACACAGAACCAACAACGCTTTAGTTTTATGAGCAGCACATCATATATAACTATGGATGACAAAAGACTTTAAGTCGCCATGTTTAAAATTATAAACTCATCAACCAACAAGAGGCACTTGCTTACTTCACAGTATTTTTGAAAGCACCTGTAGGATTTTACAAGTATTTAACCCTTTAGGCCTCTGGCTTTCTCATTAAGATAACTATCATGTCTAGTAACACAAGATCATTAGACTTTTTAATTCTCAAACATTTGTATTTATAGCATTTTCCATTATAGAAACTTAAAGTCTGGTACCACATCACATCTTGACAGTCCTTCTAATATAATCCAAATAGACTGATTAGTTGGTGTCTCTATAAGATGAGAGACATAGGTCCTTCGATTTTTTCAGTTGGGCCCAAACTGGAAAAACCAAAGTCCAGGATTTACTGGAAATTTTAGAGACCAGATTGTTTGAAACTTTGATTTTTTGAATGCCTGTCAAGAATGCCAAGAAGGCTCAAAATCCAAAATATCTGGTTGAAATAAGATTCCTTAAAATCATGACATAACATAGACCAAATTTGATCATTTTTACAGGTGATTATTCAAATCTTTGAAAATAAGCACATATTTCAATAACCCATAGCTCTTAATAAAAATTCAGCTGTTTTTGAACAATTAGAATTTAACAGACATCAAGAGAACATAATAGATTACTTTAACACATTGCTTTAAGAGAGCATCAGAGTTTAATTCTATGTCAAAGAGAAATTGAGCTTCCTGTGATCTTTTGCTGTGAGGTTTCCTTCCTTTACCTTCTTTCAAATTGGTGACCATGTTTCTGTGTTTCTGTGTGCAACACATCTTTAAGCATCTTATGCAGGGCGGGATGAGTGGCAACAAATTCTTTCAGTTTCTGTTTGCTATGAAAAGTCTTAATTTCACCTTCATTCACAAATGAGAGCTTTGCAGGATATACTATTCTGGGCTGGCAGTTTTTCTCTCTTAGTACCTGGGCTATGTCTCGCCATTCCCTTCTAGCTTGTAGGGTTTCTGATGAGAAGTCAGCTGTGAGTCTAATTGGAGATCCTCTAAGAGTAATCTGACGTTTCTCTCTTGCACCTTTTAGAATCTTTTCTTTATGTTTCACTGTGGTGAGTTTGATTACAACATGTCGTGGTGAGGATCTCTTTTGGTCATGTTTATTAGGGGTTCTATAAGCTTCCTGTATTAAGATGCCTTTGTCCTTCTCCAAACCTGGGAAATTTTCTGCTAGTATCTCACTGAAAATGCCTTCTAATCCTTTCTCCCTCTCCATGCCTTCAGGAACTCCTGGAACCCGAATGTTGGGTTTTTAATGGTATCCCGTAGATTCCCGACAATATTTTTTAGATTTCTAATTTCTTCTTCTTTTCTTTGATTTGACTGTTTCCTTTCCTGTTCTCTGTCTTCTAAGTCTGATATTCTCTCTTCTGCTTCGCCCATTCTGTTTTTAAGGCTCTCTAATGTGTTTGTCATTTGATCTATTGAATTCTTCATTTCATTATGATTGCTTGTCACTATCACAGTTTCTTGTTCCACTAGTTGTTTCATTTCATTTTGATTCCTCCTTAATATTTCATTTTCACGAGAGAGATTTTCTATCTTGTCCATTAAGGATTTCTGTAGTTCAAGAATTTGTTTTTGAGAACTTCTTAATGTTCTTATCAATTTTTTGAGATCCGCTTCTTGCATTTCTTCAATCTCATCATCTTCATAATCTTGAATTGGGATGTCTTTTTCATTTGGGGGCGTCATAGTTTCTTCCTTGTTCTTGTTAGCTTGGTTTTTGCGTTTGTTGTTTGGCATGTTGGAGATATTTGGTTTCTTCACTGTGGTGTTTTTTCTTGTTACACTATGGCTCTATATTAAGTGGACTGTCTGCTTTTAGTGGAACCTTAGAGGCTTGAGATGAGTGTGGCCTGAGAGCTGTGTTTGGTTCCTCAGGGTTGAGGGTGTGTCAAAGATGACACTCTCAGGTTAGGTGTGGTAAATCTCTCTTTCTTTTTTTGATTCAAAAGGGAAGTAATTCCGCACAGCTGAACGTAATTGGAGGTAGTTAGGCAAATGATATACCCACAGGAGCCAGAGATTGGAAGCTCTTTCCCAAGGACCACACAGGGAATATGTGCTGCCCTCAGTGTGGGCTCCAATTCTCCTGCAGTCTCCCACTGGGTTGCCAAGTTAGATGCTAATCTCCTGTTATTTCACCCCTCCCCCCAGAGTCAGGTTTTTCTGCTAGGCTCAAGGCTGGTGCAGACCTGAGGTTGCCCTGCTTATGATGTATGTCCAAAATGGCGCCTGCTCTGTCTTGCTCGCCTTTGAGAGGTGAGTGGAGAGAGAGAAACTTGTGTCCGTATTGGTCACTTTTTTTATTTTTTTCCTCTCTCTCTTCTAGTTAGCCTGGTGAATTTTTCCCCACAGAGTTTCAAGCCTCGTTCCCTCTAGCCTCCTCTTTTCCGCTTGCCCGCTGGTGTCTCAGGCTATTGAGGTTCGGCTCACCTCGCATTCCAGCGCTGGTGTGTTGAGTCTGCCGCTGGTGTCCCGAACTTGGGCTCCCACGCTCTCCATGCAGGTCCACTGTGAATCACTAGTTCCGGAAGAGTTTCCTCTGCTGTTTCATCCCCTACTCTTCCTTGACCCTGCAGTATTTCCACTTATATTAAACTGTCTCTCCCGTGGACTAATAGTGTGCTCCCTGCCTATTCCGCCATCTTGCCGCTCTCCACAATTGTTAGAAAGATACATGATATTTATATTTGTCAACATGACTTATTATCCAGTTGACCAAGAATATGAGTTTGTTTTCCTCCGAAAACAGTTTGACTGTGATTATCTAAATCCATTGTATACCACTTCCAAAACAGTTTGTCCGGATAATAGTCAATAAACCAGAAATATCCTCTTGTATTATGGCTAACTCAACCCCAGATCTTACTACAGGCTCTGCTTTGTGTTTTCTTGATATTTTCAATGGACTTTATGGTTTTGAATGAATTTAAGCAGGGAATATTTTCTTTTGTGCTGGGAATCACTAATTAGTTCCACATGGAGACACAAACTCAACACATTCTTGTTTTCTAGGCAGAAAGCTAGAGCAATTGCTGCAAACAAACATGATATTTGTGCTTGTATAGATGACATTTTATGCACTTGCCTAAGAATATACTTTGATTTTCTCCAAAACCAGTTTGACAGTGATTTTCTGAGTCCATTGCATACCAGTTCCACAACACTTTGTCCAGATATGTCTGGATAAAACAAGAAATATACTCTTGTTTTATCGCTAATTCAATTCCACATCTTTTTTTTAAATTAAACTTTTATTTAATGAATATAAATTTCCAAAGTACAGCTTATGGGTTACAATGGATTCCCCCTCCCTAAACTTCCCTCCCACCTGCAACCCTCCCTTTCCCACTCCCTCTCCCCTTCCAATCACATCATGATTCATTTTCATTTCTCTTTATATACAGAAAATCAGTTTAGTATATATTAGGTAACGATTTCAACACTTTGCCACCATATAGCAACACATAGTGAAAAAAAAAATACTCTTGGAGTACTAGTTAGAGCATTAAAAAAGAGTGTACAGCACATTAAAGACAGAGATCCTACATAATATTTTTTTAAAAAATTAATTAATTTTCTATGCCATTTCCAATTTAACACCAGGGTTTTTTTTTTCATTTCCAATTATCTTTATATACAGAAGATCGAATCAGTGTATAATTAGTAGAGATCACATCAGTTTGTATCCACGCAGAAACACAAAGTGTAAAAATAATGTTTCAGTACTAGTTATAGCATCACTGCACATTAGACAACACATTAAGGACAGATCCCACATGGGATGTAAGTACACAGTGACTCCTGTTGCTGACTTAACAAATTGACACTCTAGTTTATGGCGTAAGTAATCTCCCTAGGTTCTAGTCATGAGTTGCCAGGGCTATGGAAGCCTTTAGAGTTCGCTGACTTTGATCTTATTCCAATAGGGTCATAGTCAAAGTGGAAGTTCTCTCCTCCCTTCAGAGAAAGGTACCTCCTTCTTTGATGGCCCCGTTCTTTCCACTGGGATCTCACTCACAGAGATCTTTCACTTAGGTCTTCTTTTTTTTTTCTTTTCCATGGTGTCTTGGCTTTCCATGCCTATAATACTCTCATGGGCTCTTCAGCCAGATCTGAATGCCTTAAGGGCTGATTCTGAGGCCAGAGTGTTGTTTAGGACATCTGCCATTCTATGAGTCTGCTGTGTATCCCATTTCCCATGTTGGATCTTTCTCTCCCTTTTTGATTCTATCAGTTAGTATTAGCAGACACTTGTCTTGTTTGTGTGATCCCTTTGACTCTTAGACCTATCAGACCTATCGGTTGTGAACTGAAATTGATCACTTGGACTAGTGAGATGGCATTGGTACATGCCACCTTGATGGGATTGTATTGGAATCCCCTGGTACATTTCTAACTCCATCATTTGCGGCAAGTCAGATTGTGCATGTCCCAAATTGTACTTCTGCTCCCTCTCTTTTTCCACTCTGAAATTTAACAGGGATACTTTTCAGTTAAAATTTAAACACCTAAGAATAATTGTGTGTTAATTATAGAGTTCAACCACTAGTACTAGAACAACAACAACAACAAATACTAAAAAGGATAAAGTATTACATTGTACATCTAGAGCCAGGACAAAAGCTGATCAGGTCATTGTTTCTTATAGTGTCCATTTCACTTCAACAGGTTTCCCCTTTGGTGCTCAGTTGTCGCCGATCAGGGAAAACAAATGATATTTGTCTCTTTGGGACTGGCTTAATTCACTCAGCATGATGTTTTCCAGATCCCTCCATCTTGTTGCAAATGACTGGGTTTCATTGTTCCTTACTGCTGTATAGTATTCTATGGAGTACATGTCCCATAATTTCTTTATCCAGTCTACTGTTGATGGGCATTTGGGTTGGTTCCAGGTCTTAGCTATTGTGAATTGAGCTGCAATAAACATTAATGTGCAGATGGCTTTTTATTAGCCAAATTAATTTCCTTTGGGTAAATTCCAAGGAGTGGGATGGCTGGGTTGTATGGTAGGGTTATGTTCAGGTTTCTGAGGAATCTCCAGACTGACTTCCATAGTGGCTTAACCAGTTTGCATTCCCACCAACAGTGGGTTAGTGTCCCTTTTTCCCCACATCCTCTCCAGCATCTATTGTTGGTAGATTTCTGAATGTGAGCCATTCTCACCGGGGTGAGGTGAAACCTCATTGTGGTTTTGATTTGCATTTCTCTGATTGCTAGTGATCTTGAACATTTTTTCATGTGTCTGTTGGCCATTTGGATTTCCTCTTTTGAAAAATGTCTCTTGAGGTCCTTGGCCCATCTCTTAAGTGGGTTGTTTGTTCTGTTGTTGTGGATTTTCTTGATTTCTTTGTAGATTCTGGTTATCAACCCTTTATCTGTAGTATAGTCTGCAAATATTTTTTCCCATTCTGTCGGTTGCCTCTTCACTTTCCTGACTGTTTCTTTTGAAGTACAGAAACTTCTCAATTTGATGCAATCCCAAATGTTAATTTTGGTTTTGATTGCCTTTGCTCCTCGGGTCTTTTCCAAGAAGTCTTTGCCTGTGCCTGTATCTTGCAGGGTTTCTCCAATGCTCTCTAATAATTTGATGGTTTTGGGTCGTAGATTTAAGTCTTTAATCCATGTTGAGTGAATTTTTGTGTAAGGTGAAAGGTATGGATCTTGCTTCAAGCTTCTGCACATGGAAATCCAATTTTCCCAGCACCATTTATTGAATAGGCTGTCCTTATTCCAGGGATTAGTTTTGGATCTTTGATCAAATATAAGTTGGCTGTAGATGTTTGGATTGATTTCTGGTGTTTCTATTCTGTTCCATTGGTCTATCCATCTGTTTTTGTACCAGGACCATGCTGTTTTGATAACTACTGCCCTGTAGTATGTCCTGAAATCTGGTATTGTGATGCCTCCGGCTTTGTTTTTGTTGTACAAGATTGCTTTGGCTATTCGAGGTCTTCTGTGTCTCCATATGAATTTCAGCATCATTTTTTGCAGATCTGAGAAGAAGGTCTTTGGTATCTTGACTGGTATTGCATTGAATGTATAAATTGCTTTTTGGGAGAATAGACATTTTGATGATATTGATTCTTCCAGTCCATGAGCATGGAAGATTTCTCCATTTTTTTGGTATCCTCTTCTATTTCTTTCTTTAAGGTTTTGTAGTTTTCATCGTAGAGATCTTTAACGTCCTTGGTTAAGTTTATTCCAAGGTATTTGATTGTTTTTGTAGCTATTGTGAATGGGATTGATCTTAGAAGTTCTTCCTCAGCCGTGGCATTGCCTGTGTATACAAAGGCTGTTGATTTTTGTGCATTGATTTTATATCCTGCTACTTTGCCAAATTCTTCGATGAGTTCCAGTAGTCTCTTAGTAGAGTTCTTTGGGTCCCCTAAATAAAGAATCATATCATCTGCAAAGAGGGATAGTTTGAGTTCTTCCTTCCCAATTTGTATCCCTTTAATTTCTTTTCTTTCCTAACAGCTCTGGCTAAGACTTCCAGAACTATATTGAAGAGCAGTGGTGAGAGTGGGCATCCCTGTCTGGTACCAGATCTGAGCGGAAATGCTTCCAACTTTTCCCCATTCAATAGGATGTTGGCCGTGGGTTTTTCATATATTGCTTTGATTGTATTGAGGAATGTTCCTTCCATACCCAGTTTGCTTAGAGTTTTCATCATGAAAGGGTGTTGTATTTTATCAAATGCTTTCTCTGCATCTATTGAGAGAATCATATGGTTTTTCTTCTGCAGTCTGTTAATGTAGTGTATTACGTTGATTGTTTTGCAAACGTTGAACCATCCCTGCATACCAGGGATAAATCCCACTTGGTCTGGGTGGATGATCTTTCTGATGTGTTGTTGCATTCTATTGGCCAGAATTTTATTGAGGATTTTTGCATCTATTTTCATCAGGGTTATTGTTCTGTAATTCTCTTTCAATGCTGCATCTTTTTCCAGCTTAGGAATGAAGGTGATGCTGGCTTCATAGAAAGAATCTGGGAAGATTCCCTCTTTTTCAATTGTTTTGAATAGTTTGAGAAGAATTGGAGTTAGTTCTTCTCTAAATGTCTGGTGGAACTCAGCAGTGAATCCATCTGGTCCTGGGCTTTTCTTTGTTGGGAGGGCCTTTATTACTGTTTCAATTTCTGTGTCAGTTATGGGTCTGTTTAGGTTTTCTATGCCTTCCTGGCTCAATTTAGGTAGGTTGTATGGGTCCAAGAATCTGCCCATTTCTGATAGATTTCCCTGTTTGCTGGCATACAAGTCCTTGTAGTAATTTCTGATGATTCTTTTTACTTCCGTGGTGTCTATTGTTACATTTCCCCTTTTCATCTCTAATTGTATTGATTTGGGTCTTTTCTTTTTTTAGTGAGTTGGGCCAATGGGGTGTCAATTTTGTTTATTTTTTCAAAAAACCAGCTCCTCGTTTGGCTGATTTTTTGTAATTTTTTTTATTCAATCCTGTTGATTTCTTCTTTGATTTTAATTATTTCTCTTCTTCTACTGGGTTTGGGTTTGGTTTGCTGCAGATTTTCTAGATCCTTGAGATGACTTGAAAGCTCATCTATTTGGTGCCTTTCCAATTTCTTGATGTAGGCACCTATTAATATAAACTTTCCTCTTAACACTGCTTTTGTTGTATCCCAGAGGTTTTGGTATGTTGTGCTTTTATCCTCATTTACTTCCAGAAAATTTTTTTGAACTTCTCTTTTAATTTCTTCTATGACCCATTGTTCATTCAGGAGCATGTTGTTCAACCTCCATGTGTTTGCACGTGTTCTAGGGATTCCCGAGTTGCTAATTTCCAATTTCATTCCTTTGTGGTCTGGGAAGCTGCATGGTATGATTCTAATTCTCTTGAAATTGCTGAGACTTGCTTTATGGCCTAGTATGTGGTCAATCCTAGAGAAGGTTCCATGTACTGCTGAGAAGAATGTAAAGTCCTTAGATGTAGGATGAAATGTCCTGTAGATATCTGTTAGATCCTTTTGGGCTATAGTGTCATTTAAATCTACTGTCTCCTTGTTGATCTTCTGTCCTGTTGATTTGTCTATCTCTGAGAGTGGAGTATTGAAGTCCCCCAGTACTATTGTATTGGGGTCTAAGTCTCCCTTTAAGTCTCCTAACAAGTCTTTTAAATAAGCTGGTGCCCTGTAATTAGGTGCATATACATTGATAATCGTTATATCTTCCTGTTGAATGGATCCCTTAAGCATTAAATACTGCCCCTCTTTGTCTCTCCTAACAGTTTTTGTGGAAAAGTTTATGTTGTCTGATATTAAGATGGCTACGCCCACTCTTTTTTCATTTCTGTTGGCATGGTATATCTTTTTCCAGCCTTTCACTTTCAGTCTGTATGCATCATTGTTGGAAAGATGAGTTTCTTGTAAGCAGCAAAAAGATGGGTTTTGTTCTTTAACCCAATCAGCCAATCGGTGTCTTTTAACTGGACAGTTCAAGCCATTAACATTCAATGTGACTATTGAGAAGGAGTAACTTTGCCCTGTCATTTGCCAAAGATTTTTTTCTAATATATGGTTTGAGACTCCCGTGATCTTTTGCTGTGAGGTTCCCTTCCTTTACCTTCTTTCATATTGTTGACCACGTTTCTGTGTTTCTGTATGGAACACATCTTTAAGCATCTTTTGCAGGGCTGGACGAGTGGCGATGAATTCTTTCAGTTTCTGTTTGCTGTGAAAGGTCTTTATTTCACCTTCATTTACAAATGAGAGCTTTGCAGGATATACTATTCTGGGCTGGCAGTTTTTCTCTCTCAGTACCTGGGCTATATCTCGCCATTCTCTCCTAGCTTGTAGGGTTTCTGATGAGAAGTCAGCTGTGAGTCTAATTGGAGATCCTCTGAGAGTAATCTGACGTTTCTCTCTTGCACATTTTAGGATCTCTTCTTTGTGTTTCACTGTGGTGAGTTTGATTACGACGTGTCGTGGTGAGGATCTCTTTTGATCATGTTTATTAGGGGTTCTATTAGCCTCCTGTACTAGGATGTCTCTGTCCTTCTCCAAACTTATGGGAAATTTTCTGCTAGTATCTCACTAAAAGGCCTTCTAATCCTTTCTCCCTCTCCATGCCTTCAGGAACTCCTAGAACCCGAATGTTAGGGTTTTTAAGAGTATCCTGTAGATTCCTGACAGTATTTTTTATATTTCTGATTTCTTCTTCTTTTTTTTTGGTTTGCCTGTTTCCTTTCCTGTTCTCTGTCTTCTAATTCCGATATTCTCTCTTCTGCTTCACCCATTCTGTTTTTAAGGCTCTCTAATGTGTTTGTCATTTGATCTATTGAGTTCTTCATTTCATTGTGGTTTTTTGTCACTATCACAGTTTCATGTTCTACTAGTTTTTTCATTTCATTTTGATTCCTCCTTAATATTTCATTTTCACGAGAAAGATTTTCTATCTTGTCCATTAAGGATTTCTGTAGTTCAAGAATTTGTTTTTGAGAACTTCTTAATGTTCTTATCAATTTTTTGAGATCTGCTTCTTGCATTTCCTCTATCTCTTCATCTTCATAATCTTGCATTGGCGTGTCTTGTTCATTTGGAGGCATCATAGTGTCTTCCTTGCTCTTGTTACCTCGGCTTCTACGTTTGTTGTTTGGCATGTTGGAGATAATTTATGTTTTTTTTTTTTTTGCTGTGGTGTTTTTTTCTCGTTATACTATGCCTCTAGGTGGGCTGTCTGCTTTGATGGATCCTTAGGGGCTGTGATGGGTGTGGCCAGAGAGCTCTGCTTGATTCTTCAGGTTTAAGGCTGTGCGAAAAGCGACTCACCCAGATTGTTCACTCCCTTGCTCCTTACTGGATCTCTCTCTCTCTCTCTCTCTCTCTCTCTCTCTCTCTCTCTTTTTTTTTTTTTTGACTCAGTTGGGAAGTAATCCTGAATGGCTGAGTGAAATTGAAATTGAGGGTAGTTGAAATCTGGCCTCTGTGAGTATTCGTTTGATCTACCCCTGGGACCACACAACGAGTTTATGCAGCCCTCAATGTGTTCTCAAGATTCACCAAATTACGCAGTTACTGAGTTTGTGGCTGCGCTTTAGATATGTAAAATGGCTCCTGCTCTTTGTTTTGCTCATTGAGTGACAAGAGAGGCCTCTGCTTTCCCACCCCCATGTCTCGGGTTTCTGCTGTCTTTTTCTTACCTCCCTCCCGTTCCCGCGCTGGCGAGATTCTGCGGCTCCTCTCCCGCGGTTGAGTTTCCACGCGGTGGGCTCCCTGTAGGTCCTCTGTGTCACTTCCACTAGATCTGGAAGCATTTCCTCTGCAGTTTTTTTCTTGATCTTTTCCTGAGGCTACAGTAATTCCACTTTTATGAAACTTTATTTTCCCAAACTACTGCGTACGTCCTCACTATCCGCCATCTTGGCTCCGCACCCAATTCCAGATCTTGCTACAGACCCTGTCTTTGTGTTTTCTGGATATTATCAATGGAGTTTTCATTTTACAATGAATTTCAGTAGAGGAAATTTCGTTTTCTGCTGGAAATGCTAATTGGTTCAATATGTAGACCAAACGTCTAAACATTCGTGTTTTCTAGGGAGAAAGCTGGAGCATTGTTGCAAACAAACTTGATATTTATTTCTCAACATGACCTTTTATCCACTTGACCAAGAAAATGAGTTTCTTTTTCTCCAAAACCAGTTTGACTGTGATTTTCTGAGTCCATTGCATACCAGTTCCACAACACTTTGTCCGGATATGACTGCATGAAACCAGAAATATCCTCTTGTGTTATGGCTAACTCAATCCCAGATCTTGCTACAGGCTCTGCTTTGTGATTTCTGGAGATTATCAATAGACTTTAGGTTTTTCAATTAATTTAAGTGGGAATATTTTCTTTTGTGCTGGGAAACACTAATTATTTCCACATGGAGACACAAACTCCACACCTTCGTGTTTTCTTGGCAGAAAGCTATGGCAATTGCTGCAAACAAACATGATATTTGTGTTTGTATAGATGACATTTTATGCACTGGCCTAAGAAAATACTTTGCTTTTTTCAAAAACCAGTTTGACTGTGATTTTCTAATTCCATTGCATACCAGTTCCACAACACTTTCTCCGGATATGACTGGATGAAACCAGAAATATCCTCTTGTGTTATGGATAACTCAATTCCAGATCTTGCTACAGACTCTGTGTTTGTGATTTCTGGATATTATCAATGCATTTTTCATTTTAGATTGAATTTCAGTAGAGGAAATTTCATATTGTGCTGGAAATGCTAATTAGTTCATTATGCAGAACAAACTTCTACACATTCTTGTTATCTAGGGAGAAAGCTAGAGCAATTGTTGCAAAAAAACATGATATTTATATTTGTCAAAATGACTTTTTATCCACTTGACCAAGAAAATGAGTTTGTTGTTCTCCAAAACCAGTTTGACTGTGATTTTCTTTGTCCATTGCATACCAGTTCCATAACACTTTGTCCGGATATGACTGGATGAAACCAGAAATATCCTCTTGTATAATGGATAACTCAATCCCAGGTATTGCTACATGCTATGCTTTGTGTTTTCTTCATATTTTCAATGGACTTTATGGTTTTGAATGAATTTTAGCAGGGAATATTTTCTTTTGTGCTGGGAAACACTAATTAGATCCACATGGAGACACAAACTCAACACATTTTTTTGTTCTAGGCAGAGAGTTAGAGCAATTGCTGCAAACAAACATGATATTTGTGTTTGTATAGATGACATTTTATGCACTTGCCTTAGAAAAATACTTTGCTTTTTTTTTTTTAATTTTTGACAGGCAGAGTGGACAGTGAGAGAGAGACAGAGAGAAAGTTCTTCCTTTTGACTTTAGTTTACCCTATGATGGCCGACGCAGTAGTACTCTGAGGCCAATACGCCACGCTAATCCGATGGCAGGAGCCAGGTGCTTATCCTGGTATCCCATGTGGTGCAGGGCCGAAGGATTTGGGCCATCCTCCACTGCACTCCCTGGCCACAGCAGAGAGCTCGCCTGGAAGAAGGGCAACCGGGACAGCATTGGTGCCCCGACCGGGACTAGAACCCAGCGTGCCAGCACCGCAAGGCGGAGGATTAGCTGAGTGAGCCGCGGCGCCGGCCAATACTTTGCTTTTTTTGAAAACCAGTTTGACTGTGATTTTCTGAGTCCATTGCATACCAGGTCCACAACACTTTGTCCGGATATGTCTGGATGAAACCCGAAATATCCTCTTGTATTATGGCTAACTCAATCCCTGACCTTGCTACAGGCTCTGCTTTGTGTTTTCTTGATATTTTCAATGGATTTTATGGTTTTGAATGAATTTAAGCAGGGAATATTTTCTTTTGTGCTGGGAAACACTAATTAGTTCCACATGGAGACACAAACTCAATACATTCGTGTGTTCTAGGCAGAAAGCTAGAGCAATTGCTGCAAACAAACATGATATTTGTGTTTGTATAGATGACATTTTATGCATTTGCCTAAGAAAATACTTTGCTTTTCTCTAAAACCAGTTTGACTGTGATTTTCTGTGTCCATTTCATACCAGTTCCAAAACACTTTGTCTGGATATGACTGGACGAAACTAGAAATATCCTGTTGAGTTATGGCTAACTCAATCCCAGATCTTACTACAGGCTCTGCTTTGCGTTTTCTGGATATTATCAATGGACTTTATCTTTTAGAATGAATTTCAGTAGAGGAAATTTCGTTTTGTGCTGGAAATGCTAATTGGTTCCATATGCAGACCAAACGTCTACACATTCATATTTTTTCTGGAGAAAGCTAGAGCTTTGTTGCAAACAAACTTGATATTTATATTTGTCAACATGACTTTTTATCCACTTGACCAAGAAAATGAGTTTGTTGTTCTCTGAAACCAGTTTGACTGTGATTTTCTTTGTCCATTGCATACCAGTTCCATAACACTTTGTCCGGATATGACTGGATGAAACCAGAAATATCCTCTTGTGTTATGGCTAACTCAATCCCAGATCTTGCTACAGGTTCTGCTTTGTGTTTTCTTCATATTTTGAATGCACTTTATGTTTTTAAATGAATTTTAGCAGGGAATATTTTGAACATTTTCTTTTGTGCTGGGAAACACTAATTAGTTCCACATGGAGACGCAAACTCAACACATTCGTGTTTTCCAGGCAGAAATATACAGTAATTGATGCAAACAAACATGATATTTGTGTTTGTATAGATGACATGTTATGCACTTGACTTAGAAAAATACTTTGCTTTTTTTTTTTAAATTTTGACGGGCAGAGTGGACAGTGAGAGAGAGACAGAGAGAAAGGTCTTCCTTTTGCCGTTGTGTTATGGCTAACTCAAACCCAGATCTTACTACAGGCTCTGCTTTCTCTTTTCTGGATATTATCAATGCACTTTACATTTTAGAATGAATTTCAGTAGAGGACATTTCGTTTTGTGCTGGAAATTCTAATTGGTTCCATATGCACACCAAACATCTACACATTCGTGTTTTCTAGGGAGAAATCTAGAGGAATTGTTGCAAACAAACTTGATATTTATATTTGTCAAAATAACTTTTTATGCACTTGACCATGAAAATGAGTTTGTTTTTCTCCGAAACCAGTTTGACTGTATTTGTCTGAGTTCATTGCATACCAGTTCCACAACACTTTGTCCGGATCTGACTGGATGACACCAGAAATATCCCGTTGAGTTATGGCTAACTCAATCCCAGATCTTGCTACAGGCTCTGCTCTGTGTTTTCTGGAGATTATCAATAGACTTTATGTTTTAGAGTGAATTTTAATAGAGGAAATTTCGTTTTGTGCTGGAACTGCTAATTGGTTCCATATGCAGAACAAACGTCTACACATTCGTGTTTTCTAGGCAGAGAGTTGGAGGAATTGCTGAAAACAAACATGATATTTGTGTTTGTATACATGATACTTTATGCACTTGCCTTAGAAAATACTTTGCTTTTCTCCAAAACCAGTTTGACTGTGATTTTCTGAGAACATTGCATACCAGCTCCACAACACTTTGTCCGCATATGTCTGGATGAAACCAGAAATATCCTGTTGAGTTATGGAACTCAATCCCAGACCTTGCTACAGGCTCTGCTTTGTGTTTTCTGGATATTATCAATGGACTTTATGGTTTTGAATGAATTTAAGCAGGGAATATTTTCTTTTGTGCTGGGAAATTCTAATTAGTTCCACATTGACACAAAATCAACATATTCGTGTTTTCAGGGCAGAAAACTAAAGCAATTGCTGCAAACAAACATGATATTTGTGTTTGTATAGATGGCATTTTATGCACTTGCCTAAGAAAATACTTTGCTTTTTTTGAAAACCAGATTGACTGTGATTGTCTGAGTCCATTGCATACCAGTTCCACAACACTTTGTGCGGATATTACTGCATGAAACCAGAAATATCCTCTGTGTTATGGCTAACTCAATCCCAGATCTTGCTACAGGTTCTGCTTTGTGTTTTCTGGATATTATCAATCGACTTTATGTTTTAGAATGAATTTTAACAGAGGATATTTCGTTTTCTGCTGGAGATCTAATTGGTTCCATTTGCAGACCAAACATCTACACATTCATGATTTTTGGGAGAAAGCTAGAAAAATTGTTGCAAACACACTTGATATTTACATTTGTCAACATGACTTTTTCTCCACTTGACCAAGAAAATGAGTTTGTTTTTCTCCAAAACCACTTTGACTGTGATTTTCTCAGTCCATTGCATACCAGTTCCACAACACTTTGTTCAGATATGACTGGATGAAACCAGAAATATCCTCTTATGTTATGGCTAACTCAATCCCAGATCTTGCTAGAGGCTCTGCTTTGTGTTTTGTGGAGATTATCAATGAAATATAGGGTTTTTAATGAATTTAAGCAGGGAATATTTTCTTTTGTACTGGGAAACACTAATTACTTCCACATGGAGACACAAACTCAACACATTCGTGGTGTCTAGGCAGAAAGCTAGAGCAGTTGCTGCAAACAATCATAATATTTGTGTTTCTATAGATGATATTTTATGCATTAGCCTAGAAAATACTTTGAATTTCTTTAAAACCAGTTTGACTGTGATTTTCTGAGTCCATTGCATACCAGGTCCACAACACTTTGTCCGGATATGACTGGATGTAACCAGAAATAGCCTCTTGTGTTGTGGCTACCTCAACCCCAGTTCTTGCTACAGGCTCTGCTTTGTGTTTTCTTGATATTTTCAATGGACTTACGGTTTTCAATAAATTTAAGCGGCAATATTTTCTTTTGTGCTGGGAAACACTAATTAGTTCCACATGGAGACACAAACGCAACACATTCCTGTTTTCTAAGCAGAAAGTTGGAGGAATTGCTGCAAACAAACATGATATTTGTGTTTGTATAGATGATATTTTTGCACTTGCCTAAGAAAATACTTTGCTTTTTTCCAAAACCAGTTTGACTGTGATTGTCTGAGTCCATTGCATACCAGTTCCACAACACTTTGTCCGGATATGACTGGATGAATCTAGAAATATCCTCTTGTGTTGTGGCTAACTCAATCCTAGACCTTGCTACAGGCTCTGCTTTGTGTTTTCTGGATATTATCAATGGACTTTATGGTTTCGAATGAATTTAAGCAGGGGATATTTTCCTTTGTGCTCGGAAACACTAATTAGTTCCATATGGAGACACAAACTCAACACATTCGTGTTCTCTAGGCAGAAATCTAGAACAATTGCTGCAAACATGATATTTCTGTTTCTATACATGGTATTTTAAGCACTTGCCTAAGAAAATACTTTTCTTTTCTCCATAACCAGTCTGACTGTGATTTTCTAAGTCCATTGCATACCAGCTCCACAAGACTTTATCCAGATATGTCTGGATGAAACCA
Organism: Lepus europaeus; assembly: GCF_033115175.1. NCBI lineage: Eukaryota > Metazoa > Chordata > Mammalia > Lagomorpha > Leporidae > Lepus > Lepus europaeus. Next base: position 85,760 of record NW_026909015.1, read on the forward strand.
GAAATATCCTCTTGTGTTATGGCTAACACAATCCCAGATCTTGCTACAGGCTCTGCTTTGTGTTTTCTTAATATTTCAATGAACTTTATGGTTTTGAATGAATTTAAGCAGGGAGTATTTTCTTTTGTCCTTGGAAACACTAATTAGTTCCACCTGGAGACACAAACGCAACACATTTGTGATTTCTAGGCAGAAAGCTAGAGCAACTGCTTCAAACAACATGATATTTGTGTTTGTATAGATGACATTTTATGCACTTGACTAAGAAAATACTTTGCTTTTCTCCAAAACGAGATTGACTGTGATTGTCTGAGTCCATTGCATACCAGTTCCACAACACTTTGTCCGGATATGACTGGATGAAACCAGAAATATCCTCTGTGTTATGGCTAACTAAATCTCAGATCTTACTACAGTCTCAGCTTTGTGTTTTCTGGATATTATCAATCGACTTTACGTATTAGAATGAATTTCAGTAGAGGAAATTTCGTTTTGTGCTGGAACTGCTAATTGGTTCCATTGCAGACCAAACATCTACACATTCATGTTTTTTAGGGAGAAAGCTAGAAAAATTGTTGCAAACAACCTTGATATTTATATTTGTAAACATGACTTTTTAGCTACTAGATCACGAACATGAGTATGCTATTCTCTAAAACCAGTTTGGTTGTGATTATCTGAGTACGTTGCATAACAGTTCCACAACTCTTTGTCCGGATATGACTGGATGAAGCCAGAAATATCCTCTTATGTTATGGCTAATTCAATCCCAGATCTTGCTACAGACTCTGTGTTTGTGTTTTCTGGAGATTATCAATGGACTATAGGTTTTTCAATGAATTTAAGCAGGGAATATTTTCTTTTGTGCTGGGAAACACTAATTAGTTCCACATGGAGACACTAACTCAACACATTCAAGTTTTCTAGGCAGAAAGCTAGGGCAATTGCTGCAAACAAACATAATATTTGTGTTTGTATAGATGGCATTTTATGCACTTGCCTAAGAAAATACTTTGCTTTTTTCCAAAACTAGTTTGACTGTGATTTTCTGAGTCCATTACATACCAGTTCCACAACACTTTGTCCAAATGTGACTGGATGAAACCAGAAATATCCTCTTGTGTTATGGCTAACTCAATCCCAGATCTTGCTACAGGCTCTGCTTTGTGTTTTCTTGATATTTTCAATGAACTTTATGGTTTTGAATGAATTTTAGCCAGAATATTTTCTTTTGTGCTGGGAAACACTAACTGGTGCCAACTGGAGACAGAAACTCAAGGCATTCGTGTTTTCTAGGCAGAAAGCTAGGGCAATTGCTGCAAAGAAGCATAATATTTCTGTTTGTATAGATGACATGTTATGCACTTGCCTTAGAAAATACTTTGATTTTTTCGAAAACCAGGTTGACTGTGATTTTCTGAGTCCATTGCATACCAGTTCCACAACACTTTGTCCGGATATGACTGCATGAAACCAGAAATAGCCTCTTGTGTTATGGCTAACTCAATCCCAGATCTTACTACAGACTCTGTGTTTGTGTTTTATGGATATTATCAATGGAGTTTTCGTTTACAATGAATTTCAGTAGAGGAAATTTCGTGTTGTGCTACAAATGCTAATTGGTTCAATATGCACACCAAATGTCTAAACATTTGTGTTTTCTAGGGAGATATTGGGGCAATTGTTGCAAACAAACTTGATATTTTTATTTGTCAAAATTACTTTTTATCCACTTGACCAAGAAATTGAGATTGTTTTTCTCCAAAACCAGGTTGACTGTGATTTTCTGAGTCCATTGCATACCAGTTCCACACTTTGTCCGGATATGTCTGGATGAAACCAGAAATATCCTCTTGTGTTATGGCTAACTCAATCCCAGATCTTGCTACAGGTTCTGCTTTGTGTTTTCTGGATATTATCAATCGACTTTATGTTTTAGAATGAATTTTAACAGAGGATATTTCGTTTTCTGCTGGAGATCTAATTGGTTCCATTTGCAGACCAAACATCTACACATTCGTGTTTTCTAGGGAGAAAGCTAGAGCAATTGTTGCAAACAGATTTGATATTTATATTTGCCAAAATGACTTTTTATCCTTTTGCCCAAGAAAATGAGATTGTTTTTCTCCAAAACCAGGTTGACTGTGATTTTGTGAGTCCATTGCATACCAGTTCCATAACACTTTGTCCGGATATGACTGGATGAAACCAGAAATAGCCTCTTGTGTTGTGGCTACCTCAACCCCAGTTCTTGCTACAGGCTCTGATTTGTATTTTCTTGATATTTTCAATGGACTTACGGTTTTCAATGAATTTAAGCAAGGAATATTTTCTTTTGTGCTGGGAAACACTAATTACTTCCACATGGAGACACAAACTCAACACATTTGTGTTTTCTAGGCAGAAATCTAGAGAAATTGCTGCAAAGAAACATGATATTTGTGTTTATTTGTGTTTCTATAGATGATATTTTATGGACTTGCCTTAGAAAATACTTTTCTTTTCTCCAAAACCTGTTTGACTGTGTTTGTCTGAGACCATTGCATACCAGTTCCACAACACTTTGTCCAGATATGTCTGGATGAAACCAAGGATGATCCTATTTTGTTACGGCTAACTCAATACCAGATCTTCCTACAGACTCTGTGTTTGTGTTTTTTGGATATTATCAATGGAGTTTTCGTTTTATAATGAATTTCAGTAGAGGAAATTTTGTTTTGTGCTGGAAATGCTGATTGGTTCCATATGCAGACTAAACTTCTACACATTCGTGTTTTCTAGGGAGAAAACTAGAGCAATTGTTGCAAAAAACTTGATATTTATATTTGTCAGCATGACTTTTGTCCACTTGACCAAGAAAATGAGATTGTTTTTCACCTAAACCAGGTTGACTGTGATTTTCTGAGTCCATTGCATACCAATTCCACAACACTTTGTACGGATATGACTGGATGAAACCAGAAATAGCCTAATGTGTTATGGCTAACTCAATACCAGATCTTTCTACAGTCTTTGCTTTGTGTTTTGCTGATATAATCAATGGATTTGATGGTTTTCAATGAATTTAAGCAGGGAATATTTTCTTTTATGCTGTGAAACTTTAATTAGTTCCACATGGAGACACAAACTCAACACATTCCTGTTTTCTTTGCAGAAAGTTGGAGGAATTGCTGAAAACAAACATATTTGTGTTTGTATAAATGATATTTTTGCAGTTGTCTAAGAAAATACTTTGCTTTTCTCCAAAACCAGTTTGACTGTGATTTTCTGAGTCCATTGCATACCAGTTCCACAACACTTTGTCCGGATATGACTGGATGAAACCAGAAATATCCTCTTGTGTTATGGCTAACTCAATCCCAGATCTTGCTACAGACTCTGTGTTTGTGTTTTCTGGAGTTTATCAGTGTACTTTACATTTCAGAATGAATTTCAGTAGAGGAATTTTCATTTTGTGCTGGAAATTCTAATTGGTTCCATATGCAGGACAAATGTCTACACATTTGTGTTCTCTAGCGAGAAAGCTAGAGCAATTATTGCAAACAAACATGATATTTATATTTGTAAACATGACTTTTTAGCCACTTGACCACGAATATGAGTATGCTATTCTCCAAAACCAGTTTTACTGTGATTTTCTGAGTCCATTGCATACCAGTTCCACAACACTTTGTCCGGATATGACTGGATGAATTCAGAAATATCTTCTTGTGTTGTGGCTACCTCAACCCCAGAACTTGCTACAGGATCTGCTTTGTATTTTCTTGATATTTTCAATGGACTATACGGTTTTCAATGAATTTAAGCAGCAATATTTTCTTTTGTGCTGGGAAACACTAATTAGTTCCACATGGAGACACAAACGCAACACATTCGTGTTTTCTAGGCAGAAAGTTGGAGCAATTGCTGCAAACAAACATGATATTTGTGTTTGTATAAATGATATTTTATGCACTTGTCTAAGAAAATACTTTGTATTTCGCCAAAACCAGTTTGACTGTGATTTTCTGAATCCATTGCATACCAGTTCCACAACACTTTGTCCGGATATGACTGGATGAAACCAGAAATATCCTCTTGTGTTATGGCTACCTCAACCCCAGATCTTGCTACAGGCTCTGCTTTGTGTTTTCTTGATATTATCAATGGACTTTATGGTTTTGAATGAATTTAAGCAGGGAATATTTTCTTTTGTGCTGGGAAACACTAATTAGTTCCACATGGAGACACAAACTCAACATATTCGTGATTTCAGGGCAGAAAACTAAAGCAACTGCTGCAAACAAACATGATATTTGTGTTTGTATAGATGACATTTTATGCACTTGCCTAAGAAAATACTTTGCTTTTTACGAAAACCAGTTTGACTGTGATTTTCTGAGTCCATTGCATACCAGTTCCCCAGCACTCTGTCCGGATATGTCTGGATGAAACCAGAAATATCCTCTTGTGTTATGGCTAACTCAAACCCAGATCTTACTACAGGCTCTGCTTTCTCTTTTCTGGATATTATCAATGCACTTTACATTTTAGAATGAATTTCAGTAGAGGAAATTTCATTTTGTGCAGGAAATTCTAATTGGTTCCATATGCACACCAAACGTCTACACATTCGTGTTTTCTAGGGAGAACTCTAGAGGAATTGTTGCAAACAAACTTGATATTTATATTTGTCAAAATGACGTTTTATCCACTTGACCATGAAAATGAGTTTGTTTTTCTCCGAAACCAGTTTGACTGTGTTTGTCTGAGTCCATTGCATACCAGTTCCACAACACTTTGTCCCGATATGACTGGATGAAACCAGAAATATCCCATTGAGTTATGGCTACCTCAACCCCAGATCTTGCTACAGGTTCTATTTGTATTTTCTTAATATTTCCAATGCACTATGCGGTTTTCAATAAATTTAAGCGGCAATATTTTCTTTTGTGCTGGGAAACACTAATTAGTTCCACATGGAGACACAAACGCAACACATTCCTGTTTTCTAGGCAGAAAGTTGGAGCAATTGCTGCAAACAAACATGATATTTGTGTTTGTATAGATGATATTTTATGCACTTGCCTTAGAAAATAATTTGCTTTTTTCAAAAACCAGTTTGACTATGATTTTCTAAGTCCATTGCATACCAGTTCCACAACACTTTGTCCAGATATGTCTGGATGAAACCAGAAATATCCTCTTGTGTTATGGCTAACTCAATTCCAGATCTTGCTACAGACTGTGTTTGTGTTTTCTGGAGTTTATCAATGGAGTTTTCGTTTTAGAATGAATTTCAGTAGAGGAAATTTCATTTTGTCCTGCATATGCTAATTGGTTCCATATGCAAATGAAATGTCTACACATTCGTGTTTTCTAGGCAGAAAGCTAGAACAGTTGTGGCAAACCAACATGATATTTATATTTGTAAACATGACATTTTTGGACTTGCCAAAGAATATGAGTTTGCTTTTCTACAAAATCAGTTTGAGGGTGATTTTCTGAGTCCTTTGCATACCAGTTCCACAACACTTTGTCCAGATATGACTGGATGAAACCAGAAATATCCTCTTGTGTTATGGCTAACTCAATCCCAGATCTTGCTACAGACTCTGTGTTTGTGTTTTCTGGAGTTTATCAGTGTACTTTACATTTCAGAATGAATTTCAGTAGAGGAATTTTCGTTTTGTGCTGGAAATTCTAATTGGTTCCATATGCACACCAAACGTCTACACATTCATGTTTTCTAGGGAGAAAGCTAGAGTAATTATTGCAAACAAACATGATATTTATATTTGTAAACATGACTTTTTAGCCACTTGACCACGAATATGAGTATGCTATTCTCCAAAACCAGTTTGACTGTGATTTTCTGAGTCCATTGCATACCAGTTCCACAACACTTCATCCGGATATGACTGCATGAAACCAGAAATATCCTCTTGTGTTATGGCTAACTCAATTCCAGATCTTGCTGCATACTCTTTGTTTTTGTTTTCTGGATGTTCCAATGGTCTTTACCTTTTGGAATGAATTTCAGTAGGGGACATTTTGTTTTGTACTGGCAAATGCTAATTGGTTCCATATGCAGACCAAACATCTACACATTTTTTTTTCCTAGGGATAAACCTAGAGCAATTGTGGCAAACAAATATGATATTTATATTTGAAAACATGTCATTTTTTGCACTTGCCCAAGAATACGAGTTTCCTTTTCTCCAAAACCAATTTACTGTGATTTTCTGAGTCCATTGCATACCAGTTCCACAACACTTTGTCCGGATATGACTAGATGAAACTAGAAATATGTCCCAGCATGTTTTCTGGGGAGAAAGCTAGAGCAATTGTGGCAAACAAACATGATATTTATATTTGTAAACATGACATTTTTTGCACTTGCCTAAGAAAACACTTGGCTTTTTTCCAAAACCAGTTTCACTGTGATTTCCTTTTTTTTCATTTATTAACTTTTATTTAATGAATATAAATTTCCAAAGTATAGCTTATGGGTTACAATGGCTTCCCCCCTCCCATATCTTCCCTCCCACCCGCCACCCTCCCCTTTCCTGCTCCCTCTCCCCTTCCATTCACATCAAGATTAATTTTCAATTCTCTTTATATACAGAAGATCAGTTTAATATATATTAGGTAAAGATTAACAGTTTGCCCCCATATAGCAACACAAAGTGAAAAAATACTGTTGGAGTACTAGTTATAGCATTAAATAACAGTGTACAGCACGTTAAAGACAGAGATCCTATATAATAATTTTTTTAATTAATGAATTTTCTATACCATTTGCAACTTAACACCAGGTTCAAAATTCGTGTTTCTGTGTGGGTACAAACTGATGAGATCTTTACTAATTATATACTGAATCGATCTTTGGTATATAAAGATAATTGGAAATTATCTCCCACATGGGAGACCGGGAGAAGCGCCTGGCTCCTGGCTTCGGATCAGCATGATGCACGAGCCGCAGTGGCCATTGGAGGGTGAACCAACAGCAAAAAGGAAGACCTTTCTCTGTCTCTCTCTCACTATCCACTCTGCCTGTCCAAAAAAAAGAATAGCTCTCTCTCTCTCTTTCTCTGCCTCCCTAACTCTGCCTTTCAAATAATAAAATAAATAAATCTTAAAAAAAGACCTCTCAGGTTTTTAAGTTAATGATTTCTTCCTACAGGCAATATGTGTCTCACTGCCTTCATCTCCTTTCTGAATATTGCCTTTAAGGTTGTAAACATCTATGGCCACCCTAGGTAAACTCATAACCCCTTCCATCTCTTCCTCTCTCCTTCTTTTTTGGTTTATCTTTCTCAGAACATTCTACATGGAAGCAGTGAAAGAGCTGACAACTGATGTAAGTGAACACATTACCAGGACTTATGAGAAAGAGATGGCCAGGGGTTGGTCCTTTGGCCTGGCAATTATGAATCCTTGAACCATATTCGAGTACCTGGGTTGGATAACTGCCTTCTGACTCCAGGTTCTCACTAATGCAGATCTTGGGAGGCAGTGTTGATAGCTCAAATAATTGAGTTCCTGATACCTATTGCATGAGAACTGAAGAGTTCCCAGATTTCCGCTGGCTGGCTCTGGAGCAGCAAACCACAGAATGAGACATCACCTGTCTTTCAAATAAATAGCCAGTTTTTCCTTAAAATATTCAGTTAGGGTTGGAATTAGTCTTAGCTGTTAAGACAACCACATCCCACACTGGGGTGTGCCTGTTTGTGCTCTGAATTACTGATTTCTGCTAATGCAGACATTGGGGTACAGTAGTGATGAACTAGGTAGTTGGGTTCCTGTTTCCCAAATGGGGTATGTGGATTGAGTTCTTGATTCCTAGTTTCAGCACCAGTTCCAGATAACTGCAGGCATTTTTGGAATGAACTAGCAGATGGGATTTTTCTGTTTTTCTCACTCTTAAACTCACTCTCCCTTCTTCTATCTCTCTCAAGTAAGTATATTTCAAAAACTCAATTAAAATATGAAGCATTTCCAAGATAAACAAATATTGATACTTAAGTGAATTTACTGTTATTTCATAAAATACTGATATTCATGTATGCATATAATAGGTTGATAAAATAATTTATATTCATTTTCTAATCACAAATATGTTAATTTTTCCACTGTTAATATCGTATTACTACACTATTCTTCAGCAGAAATACCATATTTTTATATCTAAAATAGTTTATTTGTTATCCTTTTGTATATATGAGCTTCCTAAAAAAATCAGTAGTTTAGTCAGGATAGGTAACTAAAAGATTAGTTTTCCAAGAATTTTGTCTTTATTCTTTTTTTTTCAACTTTTATTTAATAAATATAAATTTCCAAAATACAACTTTTGGATTATAGAGCTTTTCCCCCCATAACCTTCCTCCCACCCACAACCTTCCCATCTCCCACTCCCTCTCCCATCCCATTCTTCATCAAGATTCATTTCAATTTTCTTCATATACAGAAGATCAACTTAGTATATACTAAGTGAAGATTTCAACAGTTTGCACCCATACAGATACACAAAGTGTAAAGTACTGTTTAAAAAGCCCAGGAAAGTTTTTTAGGCATGGGAAATCAAGACACTCTCGCAAAAAATGACCTAAATGAAAGATCTCTGTGAGTGAGATCTCAGCAGAAAGAATGGGCCATCAAAGAAGGAGGTACCTTTCTCTGAAGGGAGGAGAGAACTTCCACTTTGACTATGGCTTTGTCTAAATAAGGTTGGAGTTTGTGAACTCAAGAAGCTTCCATAGCCTTGGCAAATCATGACAACAGCCTTGGGTGATAACTGACATCATAAACAAGAGTGTTAATTGTTAAATCAACAACGGAAGTCACTGTGCACCTACTCCCCAGGTAAGATCTCTGTCCTTAATGTATTGTACTATTCTTGCTTAAAATTGAGGTTGCTCAAGAATTCAATAATTTATCTGTGATAGTATCTAAATAATAAATTTTCAATTATTTTGACTTTATTTCTTAAAATATGAAGCTGAACACTTAGAGGCATGTATTTGTTTAGTAAAAAACAAAAACAAAAAGCAAAAAGTAATAATTATACATAAGAAATACTAACACAAAACCCAGTAAATATAACTGTTGATAGGAATAAAATATATTTCCTTTCTTCTTAGTGTAGATTTAGATTAAATTAAATCAATGCAATTTAATTACTATCATTTTTTAAAGTGCCAATATGGTTTTTGAAATATTTATTTATTTATTTGTAAGGCAGAGTTACAGAGAGGCAGAGGCAGAGAGAGAGAGAGAGAGGTCTTCCATCCACTGGTTCACTCCCCAATTGGTTGTCAATGACCAGAACTGCAACGATCCAAAGCTAGGAGCCAAGTGCTTCTTCGTTGTCTCCCATGTGGGTGCATGGGTCCAAGGACTTGGGCCATCTTCTACAGCTTTTCCAGGCCATAGCTTAGAGCTGGATCAGAAGTGGAGCAGTCAGGACTAGAACCAGTACCCATATGGGATGCTGGCACTGCAGGAAATTATTACTATATTCCTAAATCTGTATATATGAAGCACATCAAATCTGTATACCTTAAAAATGTAAATTTGATTAATGTTTTGGGGGGCGGCAAGATGGCGGAATAGGAAGGAAGCACACTGATAGTCCAGGAAGAGACAGTTTAATAAAAGTGGAGATACTGCAGGTTCAAGGAAGAGTAAAGGAAGAAACAGCAGAGGAAACTCTTCTGGAACTAATGATTCACAGTGGACCTGTGTGGAGAGCATGGGAGCCCAAGTTCGGGACACCAGCGGCAGACTCAACACACCAGTGCTGGAATGCAAGGTGAGCCAAATCTCAATAGCCTGAGACACCGACAGGAAAGCGGAAAGAGGAGACCAGAGGGAACAAGGCTTGAAACCCCATGGGGAAAAGTTCACCAGGATAACTAGAAGAGAGAGAGGGGAAAAAAAGTGACCGATAAGGACATGAGTTTCTCTCTCTCTGCTCACCTCTCAAAGATGAGCAAGACAAAGAGCAGACGCCATTTTGGACATACGTCATAAGCAGGGCGACCTCAGGTCTGCAACGGCCCTGAGCCTAGCAGAAAAACCTGACTCTGGTGGGGGGTGAAATAACAGATTAGGATCTAACTTGGCACCCAGTGGGAGACTGCAGGAGAACTGGAGCCCACACTGAGGGCAGCAGAGATTCCTTGTGTGGTCCTTGGGAAAGAGCTTCCGATCTCTGGCTCCTGTGGGTATATAATTTGCCTGCTAACTAACTCCAATTCCGTTCAGCTGTGTGGAATTACTTCCCTTTTGAATCAAAAAAAAAAGATGAAAGAAAGAGATTTACCATGACTAACCTGGGAGTGTCACCTTTGGCACACCCTCAACCCTGAGGAACCAAACACAGCTCTCAGGCCACACTCATCTCAAGCCTCTAAGACTCCATCGAAAGAAGACAGTCCACTTAATCTAGAGCCACAGTATAACAAGAAAAAACACCACAGTGAAGAAACCAAATATCTCCAATATGCCAAACAACAAACGCAAAAACCAAGGTAACAAGAAAAAGGAAGACACTATGATGCCCCAAATGAAAAAGACACCCCAATTCAAGATTATGAAGATGATGAGATAGAAGAAATGCAAGAAGCAGATCTCAAAAAATTGATAAGAACATTAAGAAGTTCTCAAAAACAAATTCATGAACTACAGAAATCCTTAATGGACAAGATAGAAAATCTCTCCCATGAAAATGAATATTAAAGAGGAATCAAAATGAAATGAAACAACTAGTAGAACATGAAACTACGATAGTGACAAAAAACCACAATGAAATGAAGAATTCAATAGATCAAATGACAAACACATTAGAGAGCCTTAAAAACAGAATGGGTGAAGCAGAAGAGAGAATATCGGACTTAGAAGACAGAGAACAGGAAAGGAAACAGGCAAACCAAAGAAAAGAAGAAGAAATCAGAAATCTAAAAAATATTGTTGGGAATCTACAGGATACTCTTAAAAAACCTAACATTCGGGTTCTAGGAGTTCCTGAAGGCATGGAGAGGGAGAAAGGATTAGAAGGCATTTTCAGTGAGATACTAGCAGAAAATTTCCCAGGTTTGGAGAAGGACAGAGACATCATAGTACAGGAAGCTCATAGAACCCCTAATAAACATGATCAAAAGAGATCCACACAACAACATGTTGTAATCAAACTCACCACAGTGAAACATAAAGAAGAGATTCTAAAAGGTGCAAGAGAGAAACGTCAGATTACTCTCAGAAGATCTCCAATTAGACTCACAGCAGACTTCTCATCAGAAACGCTACAAGCTAGAAGGGAATGGTATGATATAGCCCAGGTACTAAGAGAGAAAAACTGCCAGCCCAGACTATTATATCCTGCAAAGCTCTCATTTGTGAATGAAGGTCAAATAAAGACTTTTCATGGCAAACAGAAATTGAAAGAATTTGTTGCCACTCGTCCTGCCCTACAAAAGATGCTTAAAGAAGCTAAAATTAATCAAAGATACATTTTAATTCATGTGACCTGATTCTCTACATCATATGTTTTATACTTGTTGGTAGAAAGAAACTAAAAACATTTTATATGGTTGTGCTCAAGTTTACTGGTTAAACAAACTACACCGTGTTAGATATTTAAGAGGTGTTTTCAAATACATGATTCTTAAAATTTGTAGATGGCATTTGTCCTTCTGGTAAATGTTTTCTTAAGTTGTTATCTAATGGTTGAAACTGTTTGCTAAGTATTCATGTGATATTGCTATTGTCAGCAAGCGATCTAGGACTTGCTCCCTCATTTCTCTGTCTAAGCCCAACTTGTTCTTTCATTTCTCTATTCTCCTCAAGGTAGGAAACTAATTCTATTATTAAGGAATCTGTAGGATGCACAATTTAATCTTACATTATAAAAGAGATGGCTAACATTTTTCTATAATAGCATAGCCAAAATAAGAGCATAAATAATAATCTCATAGCTAGATTTACTTCGCCATCAGCAAAGTAAACAGTAAATAGAAAAAACCTCCCTTTCAGACCAAAGGGAAAGAAAGTTTTAAAGTGAGAATATAATTTTCCTCATGGGCATTGTCTACCTTAGAAAAACTACTACAGAACATGCCTGTGACTATAGACTTGTAGTTCAGGCCACCGAAGATTAGAGATGGGACACGGCGGGCACTCCCTTGACTTGCACCCTCTGGTCTGCTTTAACAAAAACCAGGAGGAAAAGAAAGCTGGACAATGAAGCAATGGGTGGCAGGCCTATTAATGGCTGATCTGTACAGTGATCTGCCCTCAAGGAGACCCAACAGGCCAGTCCACTGCAGTGGCTTTCAATGTGGTAAGCCTGGGTTTCAGCAGAAGTCAACTTATGAAGAGTCCTGGCAGCTCTGCCAAGAGTTGGATCACTGGAAATGGACCTGCCCTGGAGTCGAAGGATGCCCAGGTCAGAGGCACAGATCTTATTACCTCTAAGCTGAAAAGCCCTTCACTCAGCCCAACTTCCAAAGTGACCACTGCAGCTGAGGGGATGGTCAAGTAGGGTCAGCAACATTGCAGGCAGAACTGTAAATTTCTTGTTAGAGATGCCCCCTGCCTTTACCTGGCCAGCTCTCCTCCCAGCCCAGCCAACTAATGAAAGTCAACAAAGTGCCTTCCCCTAGGAGGTTCACACCTCCCTTAGGATATACCCCATGTGAAGAGATAGATAGGCCTGGGCCTCTGAATTTACAAGGCCTAAAGCCCACCAGATTATTATCAAGCCCCTTCTATCAGGTTCTATTTGCCTCTCAATGAGAAAACTTAATTGTAGCTTAGACAGCACCTTTCTTAGCTCCTCTAGTAATGACTCTGTCCTTTGTTCTAGACCCTATCTAGCACACTTGGGCCTCATTCCTTTGTGATCATAACCTCTACTCTACCTCCAGTGGCTCTACTCCCAACCTGTGTGTACTGATGGTCCTCTTCCCCACTTAATGCTGTATAATTGTTCAGACCTGGTTAATGCCACTCTTAGGATCATTGGTTACTATCCTCACTCTGTCTTTTATGACCTTGTCTAAATATGATCAGAGTCGTTGAACTTGGGAGGCTTCCATAGCCTTGGCAACTCATGACGAGAGCCTAGGGTGATTACTGGCGTCATAAACAACAAAAGTTGTCAGGATCTCCCTCTTCGGGAACTGGCCGGGTTACCACAAAGGAAGAGTCGAGGAGACTGAGGAAGGTCAAGCTAAACACACTTTACTGATACTCTAGGTGACTAGGAGGAGAGATTGCTCAAGCCAGCTCCTGCAGACACTAGGCATTATGGACCAGGAGCTTCTCCCCACGGGCACTAGGCACTATGGATCAGGGAGAGAGGCTGAGCAACCTCTGGTTTACAGCCTCTGAGGGTCCCCTTATATACAGTTTCTAGAGGCTAGCCCCGCCCACATTCTGACCTCCCAGGGTCCTGTAGTCATGGCAACGACAGTTTGTGGTTAGGCCATCTAGTTAGGCCATCCGTTTTCAAATCTTACCAGCTAGGGTGGTTACCTTTCTGCTTTTCTTTCAAGCTGCGCACTACTGCGCAGTTACTTTCTTTCAAAGGGCACTACAGTTACCGTGTTTCAAACGGTGCTACAATTACTTTCTCCATGAATGGCTCCCTAACAAAAGTGGTAACAGTGGAAAACCTTGTCTGGTGCCAGATGTCAGTCAAAATACTTACAGCTTTTTTATTCCATGATGCTGGCTGTGGGCTTGTCATAAACTTCCTCTGTTGTTTTGACATAGGTGCCTTCTGCACCCAATTTTTATGCTTTTTTCTGTCAGAAAATTATATTTTATCAAATGTTTTCTCTATTGAAAAAATCATATGGATGTAATCTTCATTTTACTGATGTTATGCATCACATTTATTTAGCTATGTATGCCAGAACAGCCCTGAATCACTGGTTTAAATTCCATTTGGTCTGAGTGAATGATATTTTAATGTGTTGTTGAATTCAGTTTGCTTGTATTGTGTCCAGTATTTTTGCATCTACATTCATCAGGAATAATCATGTGTAGTTCTCTTTACTGTTGCATCCTTATTTGGTTTTGTCTTAATGTAAGTCCAGTCTCATAAATTAAATTTGGAATGGTTTGCTCCCTATCAATTTATGTATTTTAAGAAGAATTGGTGATAGTTCATCCTTGAAAGTTTGATAGAGGGGATGGCACTGTGGCATAGCAGGTAAAGCTGCCACCTGCAGTGCCAGCATCCCATACAGACACTGGTTTAAGTCCCAGTGACTCCACATTGGATCCAGCTCTCTGCTATAGCTTGGGAAAGCAATGGAAGATGGTTCAAGTCATTGGGCCCCTCTACCCATGTGGGAGAGCTGGAGGAAGCTCTTGCCTCCTGGCTTCCAATTGGTGCAGCTCTGGGCATTGTGGCCATCTGGAATGAAACAGCAGATGGATGACCTCTCTCTCTCTCTGCCTCTGCTTTTCAAATAAATAAATAAACCTTTGAAAAATGTTTGATATAACTCATTAGTGAAACCATCAATCACTGAGCTTATTTTTGTGGGAAGACTTTACTGGTGACTTCATCTCAACCTTGTTCATTGGTCTACTCAGATTTTCAACGTGTTCATGCATCAGTTTTGGTGTATATTTTATAAGGAACTGAAGGAGAGAGGCTACTATTGTAAGTAAAGTGATGGGGAGGTAGGGAGGCTGATTGCTTGCTTTGATCAATTCACACTGTGTTTATGCATAGAAATATTGCACTGTATCTATAAAGGTTTTTGATTCAATAAAAACTTTTGCTAAAAAAGAGTTTTTATTGAGGTTTTAATGAGAAGCAGTGGAAACACCAGGATAAACATGCTATGGAGGTTTAGGATTGGCTCTTTATATTAACTCTCATGTAAGGCTAGAATATAGAGGCTAGGTGTTCCAGGTTTTCTGTCACGTGCTTTGGAGGTATTTAGCAGAGGAATGGTGGACTGAAATTTGAAAGTCCTATATAGAAGGAAAGTGGTGCTTTGGACTCTGAATTGTTGAGTTTACCAACAAAGCTGCACTCACAGAGAAGCCCGTTGCCATCTCAATGAATCAGCTAACTGTGAGAACAGTTCCTTCCTGAGCAACACAGTCTCACATACTAATTTATGTGTTCAGTTTGTCTATTTCATGTAAGTTGTCACTTTTGCAGAAATATGTTCATCATATTACCTTATATTATGCCTCTCCCTATCTGTAGGGGTGATATCTGTTTTACTTCCTGACACATTGAAATTATGTCAACCATGTCCTTTCTTCATGTACAGTGTCACTGTTCAGTGATCCAATTTGTTGATGTTCTTAAGGACAGATTTCCATATCTTTAGATTTCTATATCATTTTCTGTCTTCTATTTCATTAGTTTCCAAAGTGATTCATATGATTTCCTTTCTCATATTTACATTTTATTTAATTTGTTTTCCTCTTTATATTTTAAGATTGATGGACACTTTTTCAATTTTAAAACATTGATTTTTCAAATGATTGAATTGAAAATTTTATCTTTAGTCAAAGATCCTCTCAACAAAGTGACTATTTTATTGTTTTTACCCAGAAGCCTTTTATTTAAGGAATACAAACTTCATTTCATAAATCCAACTTTAGGAACATAGTGATTCTTACCACCCTGCAAGCCGCAAGCCCTCTCACCCATTTTTTACCCATCTTTTTCCTCCTCCTTCTCCTATTTCCATTCTTACTGTTTTAATAACATTCATTTTCAATTAACTTAGTGCACATAAGATTAAATCTGTACTAAGTAAGGAGTTCAATAAATAGTATGAAGAAAAAACTCTTCCTCAACAGTCGAGACAAGGGCTCTTCAAAGTCATCACATCTTAAAGTGTAAATTTCACTTCTAAAGATTAACTTTTAGGTTCTCTACTAGTTGCCACAAATCAGGGAAATCATATGCTATTTGTCCTTTTGAGAGTGGCTTATTTCATTAAGTATAATGTTTTCCAGTTTCATCCATTGTTGCAAATGACAGGATTTCATTTTTTACTGCTCTGTAATACTCTGTGGTGTACATATTGAATGGGTAAAAGTCAGAAGCATTCCCACTAAGATCTGGAACCAGACAAGGATGCTCACTCTCACCATTGCTCTTCAGGATGAGGGTCAAGGTGAGTGTAAAGAGTTTGTTCTGGGATTAATGTAAAGACTAGGATTAGTGCTAGGGTGAAAGCTAGGATTAGGAAGAGGGTAAGGATTTGTTTTAGAATAAAAGTTATGAATTTGGTTATGGTTAGGGATAGGGACAGAGCAGGCTCAGGGTTAAAATTGGATTTTGGTCTGTGGTTAGAACAGATGTTAAAGTTAGGATTAAATTTAGGGTGAGTGTTAGTGCTAGGTTTTTAGTTTTAGCCTTATGGGTTAGATTTATAATTGTGGTAGCCTGGGCCAGGTTTGAATGAGATTTTTGTTTCTAGTTAGATCTAGGGCAGGTTCTATGGTTTGGATTAGGGTTAAACCTGACACTAACACTAGGGCTTGCTTATATTTAGGGTTAGGATTATAAGTAGGACTAGATTTATGCATAATACTGGGGTTGGGGTTAGAGCTGGGTTTAGGTTGAATATGAGGGTTAGGGCTAGAACTAGGTTTTGTCGGAGGCTAGGGATATGACTGCCTTTAGTGTTAGGGTTAGTGTTAGTATCAAGTTAGGTATATATTTAGATTTGGACTTAATGCTATGGCTATGGCTAGACCTAGTACTAAGTTTAGAGTCATTGTGAAAGCTAGGTCTAAGGTTAGGTCTAGGCTTTGGGATGAGGATTATTACTGGAAATAGGGTAGACTTTAGAGTTGGGTATAGGGCTAGAACTGAGGTAAAGCTTAGGGATCAAGATAGGGTTAGCATTACTCCTAGGATTAGATTTACAACTATGGTTAGGACTGGTGATAGTTGTAGGCATCAAGCTAGAGTCAGAGGACTAGGGTTAGTTTTAATAGCATTGTGAGTAGAGTGAGGGTAAATGCTACTATGGGGTTTAGGATTTTGTTTAGTGTGGCATTATGGCTAAGGTTAGGATTATGCCTAGTATAACCCTATGAGTAGGCTTAGTGGTTGGGTTGAAGCCACTGATAAGGTTAGGTTAATGCATTGCAACAGGTGTAGCATCAAAACTGAATCTATGATTATAATTAGGGCTAAGGCTACAGTTAGGGTTGGGGTTACTGTTCAGGCTATTGTAAATTCAAAACTAATGATCAGAGTAAGGGTTAGGGTTAGAATTAGCACTATGCTATGTCTTTGGTGAGGTTCCAGGCTAGAGACAGTATTATGATTATGGTTAGAATTATAGTTAGGGTCATTATTTGAACTACAATTCAGATTATGTTTTGGGTCAGTGTTAAGGCTGTGGTTAGGGGGCTGGTGCTGTGGCATAGCAGGTAAAGCCATCACCTGCAGTGCCAATGTCCCATATGGGCACTGGTTCTAGTCTTGACTGCTCCGTTTCTGATCCAGCTCTCTGCTCTGGCCTGGGAAAGCAGTAGTAATGGCCCAAGTACTTGGGCCCCTGAACCCACATAGAAGACTTGAAAGAAACTCCTTGCTCCTGGCTTCCGTTTGGCACAGCTCTGGCCATTGCAGCCAATTTGGAGGTGAGCCAGTGGATGGAAGACCTCTCTCTCTTTCTCTCTGCCTCTCCTTCTCCTCTGTGTAATTCTGACTTTCAAATTAGTAAATAAATTTTTTTTAAAAGGCTGTGGTTAGGGTTTGAGTAAAGGTTAAGTCTAGATTTAGGGTTAGAGCTAGAGATCTGATTACAGCTAGAGTTGAGGTTACAATTCAAATACAATTTGAAATACATTTAATTTTACAGTTAGGAATAGGTTAATACTGTGGGTTTTTTTTTTTGACAAGCAGAGTGGACAGTGAGAGAGAGACAGAGAGAAAGGTCTTCCTTTGCCGTTGGTTCACCCTCCAATGGCTGCTGCGGCTGGCACGCTGCGGCCGCCACAGCACGCTGATCCAATGGCAGGAGCCAGGTGCTTCTCCTGGTCTCCCATTGGGTGCTGGGCCCAAGCACTTGGGCCATCCTCCCCTGCACTCCCGGGCCATAGCAGAGAGCTGGCCTGGAAGAGGGGCAACCGGGACAGAATCCGGTGCCCCAACCGGGACTAGAACATGGTGTGCCAGCACCGCAAGGTGGAGGATTAGCCTAGTGAGCCATGGTGCCGGCCTAATACTGTGGTTATTAATAAGATTATAGTTGCAATTAGGTTAAGGTAGGGCTAGTGTTAGGTTAATGACTAGTGCTAGGGTTAGGTTAAGGAGTAAGTTTAATTTTATGGATAGTGGGTTGGGTAGAGTTCTGTTACATATTATAACCTTCTGTTATTGCTAGGATTTGGCCTACAACTAGGATTAGATCTAATGTTATGGTGGTGTTAGAGTTAGTATTAGATTTGGAGCTAGGATTGGAGTTAAGATTAGAGTTGGGTGGCAACACTGTGGTGTAGCAGGTAAAAGCTGCTGCCTGCAGTGCTGGCATCCCATATGGGCACTGGTTCGAGTCCCAGCTGCTCCACTTCTGATCCAGCTCTCTATTGTGGCCTAGGAAAGCAGTAGAAAATGTCCCAGGTCCTTTGACCCCTGCACCCACATGGAAGACCCAGAATTGAAAGAAGCTCATGGCTCCTGGTTTCAGATCGGCCCAGCTCTGCCCATTGCAGCCATTTGGGGAGTGAGCCAGCATATGGAAGATCTCTCTCTCTCTCTCTCTCTCTCTCTCTCTCTCTCCCTGCCTCTGCTTCCCTGTAACTCTGCCTTTCAAATACATAGATAATTTTTAAAAAGATTAGAGTGGGGCTGGCGCCATGGCTCACTTGGTTAATCCTCTGCCTGCAGTGCCAGCATCCCATATGGGCACCAGGTTCTAGTCCCAGTTGCTCTTCTTCCAGTCCAACTCCCTGCTGTGTCCTGGGAAGGCAGTGGAGATGGCGCAAGTGCTTGAGCCCCTGCACCACGTGGGAGACCAGGAAGAAGCACCTGGCTCCTGGCTTCAGATTGGTGTAGCTCTGGCCATAGCGGCCATTTGGGGGATGAACCAACAGAAAGAAGACCTTACTCTCTGTATCTCTCACTATCTAACTCTATCTATCAAATAAATAAATAAATAGAAGGTTAGAGTTAGTATTTGGGTTAAGGCTAGGTTTGGGACTAGGGATAGGCTTTGGCTTAGTGTTGTTGCTAGTGGTAGAGTTAGGGCCATGATTAATGTCAAGGCTAGGGTAATGTCTAGGATAGAACTATTATTAACAATACCAGTGAGACTTGTGTTACGATTATTTATGGTTAGGGTTTTCAATACCTCAAACACCATTTAATGCACCATTTTGGAAAAAACTGTTGTGCCTTAAGTAATTTCAAAAAGTAGAGTTAGTTTCTCAATTAGATCAGCAATACAACAATGAATTTTCTGTTGATTGATTGCTTTATGTACTGAGGCCTTCATACACAACACTGTGCTTAGTATGTAGACATTTAAAAATTGTTTCAAATGTCATGTACATGAGCCACATTACAAAACCTGTTGTGCATGATGTCACTTCAAAGAATATTATTACTCAATAAGAACATTGTTGCTACACTGAGATTTCTCTATATGTTCATGGTTGCTTTAGATATATAGGTTGCACTTAAAAATAAATATATCAAATAAGTATATGAATGTTTCCATAAAATGCTGATTTTGTTGAAGATCTCTCTAGCTCTGGAGTTTATATCTAGTCTATTACAGGATTACAATCAGCTTTCATTTTGTCTTAACACTAGATGCACTGAGTAAGCAATGTGATTCCAGTGCTTCAAATAGCATAAACATAAATTATAGAAATAGCTATTGTGCCTGAAGTTATTTCGAGGAATAGAATTAAGTACTCACATATACTTTGATTGCTCCATTGATTTCTGTCTGTATTTCTGCTGATTACTTTAGTTACACAGACCCTCAAATGCAATAAGTTTGTACACTTGACAGTAGAGGAGAATTGAATGCTATAGGAAAGGAGTGTTTTCCATCAATTTTTTGTCAAGGAATAGAATTTATGCCAGTGTAGTGGAAGGGTTCATTAATTTTCCTTGCCAACTCATGAGAAAGCTCAACAATAAATGTCCTTAGTCAGCATTGTGCTGTCCAGTAAAGAAATGTACTGTACATGTGTTATACCAGGAAGATATGCTAAGTTTAAAGGTACTACAAAGAAGGCAGTTGAAATATACATTATCCCAGGCTTACAATTTTTGTTTTCCTAAAAATGTTAAGTGAATCCCCTGCTTTAAGTGCATAGGCATCAATAATACATTTCCAATGGTTCAAATGCAGAGTAGTTGAATCATACTTGAAAGAGTAGTGGTACCTGAAGCTACCAGAATTTGTGTCTCAATTGGAACCCACTAGCAACCTTGAGATTTCTTTACGGGTTCTTTGATCGATCTCTCTTTCTCTCTTTACTTTCTCTCTATATATAATCATAAGCAATGATTGTACAAATGTCAGAATGCAGTTTATGTGAGTGTTGATTCAAAAGACTGTTTTGCCTGAACTTCTCTCAAGAAGTGGAGTTTATACTCTGTTTAAACCTTGTTTAATATGAGCTTAAAAGGTTAGGTTTCAATGCCAATTTAAGAGAATGCTTGCCTTAACCATATGAACACTTCAAATATAAAGACACACATACATGTGGAATACTTGAAATATGTGATGTGGGGGGTGGAGACAAGATGGCGGATAGTGAGGATGTGCACCGTAGTTTGGGAAAATAAAGTTTCATAAAAGTGGAATTACTGTAGCCTCAGGAAAAGACTCAAGAAAAAAACTGCAGAGGAAACGCTTCCGGTTCTAGTGGATGTGACACAGAGGACCTACAGGGAGCCCACCACGTGGAAACTCAACCGCGGGAGAGGAGCCACAGAATCTAGCCAGCACGAGAACGGGAGGGAGGTAAGAAAAAGACAGCAGACCCGAGACATGGGGGGGGGGGGAAGCAGAGGCCTCTCTTGTCACTCAACCAGCAAAACAAAGAGCAGGAGCCATTTTACATATCTAAAGCGCAGCCACAAACTCAGTAACTTCGGAATTTGGTGAATCTTGAACACATTGAGGGCTGCATAAACTCTTTGTGTGGTCCCAGGGGTAGATCAAAGCGATAGTGACAAAAAACCACAATGAAATGAAGAACTCAATAGATCAAATGACAAACGCATTAGAGAGCCTTAAAAACAGAATGGGTGAAACAGAAGAGAGAATATCGGAATTAGAAGACAGAGAACAGGAAAGGAAACAGTCAAATCAAAGAAAAGAAGAAGAAATCAGAAATCTAAAAAATACTGTCAGGAATCTACAGGATACTCTTAAAAAACCTAACATTCGGGTTCTAGGAGTTCCTGAAGGCATGGAGAGGGAGAAAGGATTAGAAGGCCTTTTTAGTGAGATACTAGCAGAAAATTTCCCAGGTTTGGAGAAGGACAGAGACATCCTAGTACAGGAAGCTCATAGAACCCCTAATAAACATGATCAAAAGAGATCCTCACCACAACACGTCGTAATCAAACTCACCACAGTGAAACATAAAGAAAAGATCCTAAAATGTGCAAGAGAGAAACGTCAGATTACTCTCAGAGGATCTCCAATTAGACTCACAGCTGACTTCTCATCAGAAACCCTACAAGCTAGGAGAGAATGGCGAGATATAGCCCAGGTACTAAGAGAGAAAAACTGCCAGCCCAGACTATTATATCCTGCAAAGCTCTCATTTGTGAATGAAGGTGAAAGAAGGACCTTTCGCAGCAAACAGAAACTGAAAGAATTCATCGCCACTCGTCCAGCCCTGCAAAAGATGCTTAAAGATGTGTTACATACAGAAACACAGAAACACAGTCACCAATATGAAAGAAGGTAAAGGAAGGAAACCTCACAGCAAAAGATCACAGGAGTCTCAAACCATATATTAGAAAAAATCTTTGGCAAATGACAGGGCAAAGTTACTCCTTCTCAATAGTCACATTGAATGTTAATGGCCTGAACTGTCCAGTTAAAAGACACCGATTGGCTGATTGGGTTAAGGAACAAAACCCATCTTTTTGCTGCTTACAAGAAACTCATCTTTCCAACAATGATGCATACAGACTGAAAGTGAAAGGCTGGAAAAAGATATACCATGCCAACAGAAATGAAAAAAGAGTGGGCATAGCCATCTTAATATCGGACAACATAAACTTTTCCACAAAAACTGTTAGGAGAGACAAAGAGGGGCACTATTTAATGATTAAGGGATCCATTCAACAGGAAGATATAACGGTTATCAATGTATATGCACCTAATTACAGGGCACCAGCTTATTTAAAAGACTTGTTAAGGGACTTAAAGGGAGACTTAGACACCAATACAATAGTACTGGGGGA
This sequence comes from Lepus europaeus, assembly GCF_033115175.1. Taxonomy (NCBI): domain Eukaryota; kingdom Metazoa; phylum Chordata; class Mammalia; order Lagomorpha; family Leporidae; genus Lepus; species Lepus europaeus. The sequence goes on from NW_026909015.1 coordinate 108,192, forward strand.
CTTCAATACTCCACTCTCAGAGATAGACAAATCAACAGGACAGAATATCAACAGGAGACAGTAGATTTAAATGACACTATAGCCCAAATGGATCTAACAGATATCTACAGAACATTTCATCCTACATCTAAGGACTTTACATTCTTCTCAGCAGTACATGGAACCTTCTCTAGGATTGACCACATACTAGGCCATAAAGCAAGTCTCAGCAAAGTCAAAAGAATTAGAATCATACCATGCAGCTTCTCAGACCACAAAGGAATGAAATTGGAAATTAGCAACTCGGGAATCCCTAGAACATGTGCAAACACATGGAGACTGAACAACATGCTCCTGAATGAACAATGGGTCATAGAAGAAATTAAAAGAGAAATCAAAAATGTTGTGGAAGTAAATGAGGATAACAGCACAACATACCAAAACCTCTGGGATACAACAAAAGCAGTGTTAAGAGGAAAGTTTATATCAATAGGTGCCTATATCAAGAAATTGGAAAGGCACCAAATAGATGAGCTTTCAAGTCATCTCAAGGATCTAGAAAATCTGCAGCAATCCAAACCCAAACCCAGTAGAAGAAGAGAAATAATTAAAATCAAAGAAGAAATAAACAGGATTGAATCCAAAAAAAATTACAAAAAATCAGCCAAACAAGGAGCTGGTTTTTTGAAAAAATAAACAAAATTGACACCCCATTGGCCCAACTCACTAAAAAAAGAAGAGAAAAGACCCAAATCAATAGGATCAGAGATGAAAAGGGAAACATAACAACAGACGCCACAGAAATAAAAAGAATCATCAGAAATTACTACAAGGACTTGTATGCCAGCAAACAGGGAAATCTATCAGAAATGGACAGATTCTTGGACACATACAACCTACCTAAATTGAGCCAGGAAGGCATAGAAAACCTAAACAGACCCATAACTGACACAGAAATTGAAACAGTAATAAAGGCCCTCCCAACAAAGAAAGGCCCAGGACCAGATGGATTCACTGCTGAGTTCTACCAGTCATTTAGAGAAGAACTAACTCCAATTCTTCTCAAACTATTCAAAACAATAGAAAAAGACGGAATCCTCCCAAATTCTTTCTATGAAGCCAGCATCACCTTAATTCCTAAGCCGGAAAAAGATGCAGCATTGAAAGAGAATTACAGACCAATATCCCTGATGAACATAGATGCAAAAATCCTCAATAAAATTCTGGCCAATAGAATGCAACATCACATTAGAAAGATCATCCACCCAGACCAAGTGGGATTTATCCCTGGTATGCAGGGATGGTTCAACGTTCGCAAAACAATCAACGTGATACACCACATTAACAGACTGCAGAAGAAAAACCATATGATTCTCTCAATAGATGCAGAGAAAGCATTTGATAAAATACAACACCCTTTCATGATGAAAACTCTAAGCAAACTGGGTATGGAAGGAACATTCCTCAATACAATCAAAGCAATATATGAAAAGCCCACGGCCAACATCCTATTGAATGGGGAAAAGCTGGAAGCATTTCCGCTGAGATCTGGTACCAGACAGGGATGCCCACTCTCACCACTGCTCTTCAATATAGTTCTGGAAGTTCTAGCCAGAGCTATTAGGAAAGAAAAAGAAATTAAAGGGATACAAATTGGGAAGGAAGAACTCAAACTATCCCTCTTTGCAGATGATATGATTCTTTATTTAGAGGACCCAAAGAACTCTACTAAGAGACTACTGGAACTCATCGAAGAGTTTGGCAAAGTAGCAGGATATAAAATCAATGCACAAAAATCAACAGCCTTTGTATACACAGGCAATGCCACGGCTGAGGAAGAACTTCTAAGATCAATCCCATTCACAATAGCTACAAAAACAATCAAATACCTTGGAATAAACTTAACCAAGGACATTAAAGATCTCTACGATGAAAACTACAAAACCTTACAGAAAGAAATAGAAGAGGATACCAAAAAATGGAGAAATCTTCCATGCTCATGGATTGGAAGAATCAATATCATCAAAATGTCTATTCTCCCAAAAGCAATTTATACATTCAATGCAATACCAATCAAGATACCGAAGACCTTCTTCTCAGATCTGGAAAAAATGATGCTGAAATTCATATGGAGACACAGAAGACCTCAAATAGCCAAAGCAATCTTGTACAACAAAAACAAAGCTGGAGGCATCACAACACCAGATTTCAGGACATACTACAGGGCAGTTGTTATCAAAACAGCATGGCACTGGTACAGAAACAGAAGGATAGACCAATGGAACAGAAAGGAAACACCAGAAATCAATCCAAACATCTACAGCCAACTTATATTTGATCAAAGAGCCAAAACTAATCCCTGGAATAAGGACAGCCTATTCAATAAATGGTGCTGGGAAAATTGGATTTCCATGTGCAGAAGCTTGAAGCAAGACCCCTACCTTTCACCTTACACAAAAATTCACTCAACATGGATTAAAGACTTAAATCTACGACCCAAAACCATCAAATTATTAGAGAGCATGGGAGAAACCCTGCAAGATATAGGTACATGCAAAGACTTCTTGGAAAAGACCCCAGGAGCACAGGCAGTCAAAACCAAAATTAACATTTGGGATTGCATCAAATTGAGAAGTTTCTGTACTTCAAAAGAAACAGTCAGGAAAGTGAAGAGGCAACCGACAGAATGGGAAAAAATATTTGCAAACTATACTACACATAAAGGGTTGATAACCAGAATCTACAAAGAAATCAAGAAAATCCACAACAACAGAACAAACAACCCACTTAAGAGATGGGCCAAGGACCTCAAGAGACATTTTTCAAAAGAGGAAAATCAAATGGCCAACAGACACATGAAAAAATGTTCAAGATCACTAGCCATCAGAGAAATGCAAATCAAAACCACAATGAGGTTTCACCTCACCCCGGTGAGAATGGCTCACATTCAGAAATCTACCAACAACAGATGCTGGAGAGGATGTGGGGAAAAAGGGACACTAACCCACTGTTGGTGGGAATGCAAACTGGTTAAGCCACTATGGAAGTCAGTCTGGAGATTCCTCAGAAACCTGAACATAACCCTACCATACAACCCAGCCATCCCACTCCTTGGAATTTACCCAAAGGAAATTAATTTGGCTAATAAAAAAGCCATCTGCACATTAATGTTTATTGCAGCTCAATTCACAATAGCTAAGACCTGGAACCAACCCAAATGCCCATCAACAGTAGACTGGATAAAGAAACTATGGGACATGTACTCCATAGAATACTATACAGCAGTAAGGAACAATGAAACCCAGTCATTTGCAACAAGATGGAGGGATCTGGAAAACATCATGCTGAGTGAATTAAGCCAGTCCCAAAGAGACAAATATCATTTGTTTTCCCTGATCGGCGACAACTGAGCACCAAAGGGGAAACCTGTGGAAGTGAAATGGACACTATAAGAAACAATGACCTGATCAGCTCTTGTCCTGGCTCTAGATGTACAATGTAATACTTTATCCTTTTTAGTATTTGTTGTTGTTGTTGTTGTTGTTCTAGTACTAGTGGTTGAACTCTGTAATTAACACACAATTATTCTTAGGTGTTTAAATTTTAACTGAAAAGTCATCCCTGTTAAATTTCAGAGTGGAAAAAGAGAGGGAGGAGATGTACAATTTGGGACATGCACAATCTGACTTGCCCCAAATGATGGAGTTAGAAATGTGCCAGGGGATTCCAATACAATCCCATCAAGGTGGCATGTACCAATGCCATCTCACTAGTCCAAGTGATCAATTTCAGTTCACATTCGATGACTCGGATAGGTCTAAGAATCAAAGGGATCACACAAACAAGACAAGTGTCTGCTAATACTAACTGATAGAATCAAAAAGGGAGAGAAAGATCCAACATGGGAAGTGGGATACACAGCAGACTCATAGAATGGCAGATGTCCTAAACAACACTCTGGCCTCAGAATCAGCCCTTAAGGCATTCAGATCTGGCTGAAGAGCCCATGAGAGTATTGTAGGCATGGAAAGCCAAGATACCATGGAAAAGAAAAAAAAAGAAGACCTAAATGAAAGATCTCTGTGAGTGAGATCCCAGTGGAAAGAACGGGGCCATCAAAGAAGGAGGTACCTTTCTCTGAAGGGAGGAGAGAACTTCCACTTTGACTATGACCCTATTGGAATAAGATCAAAGTCAGCGAACTCTAAAGGCTTCCATAGCCTTGGCAACTCATGACTAGAGCCTAGGGAGAATACTGACGCCATGAACAAGAGTGTCAAATTGTTAAGTCAGCAACAGAAGTCACTGTGTACTTACATCCCATGTGGGATCTGTCCTTAATGTGTTGTCTAATGTGCAGTGATGCTATAACTAGTACTGAAACAGTATTTTTACACTTTGTGTTTCTGCGTGGGTACAAACTGATGAGATCTTTACTAATTATATACTGAATCGATCTTCTGTATATCAAGATAATTGGAAATGAAAAAAACAACAACCTGGTGTTAAATTGGAAATGGCATAGAAAATTAATTTTTAAAAAAAAAATATTATGTAGGATCTCTGCCTTTAATGTGCTGTACACTCTTATTTAATGCTATAACTAGTGCTCCAACAGTATTTTTTTTCACTATGTGTTGCTATATGGGGGCAAACTTTTGAAATCTTTACCTAATATATACTAAACTGATCTTCTGTATATAAAGAGAATTGAAAATGAATCTTGATGTGAATGGAAAGAGAGAGGGAGTGGGAAAGGGGAGGGTTGTGGGTGGGAGGGAAGTTATGGGAGGGGGGAAGCCATTGTAACCCATGAGCTGTACTTTGGAAATTTATATTCATTAAATAAAAGTTTAATAAATGAAAAAAAAGAATTGCTATAATCCAAAAGCTGTACCTATGAAATTTATATTAAATAAAAGCTTTATTAAAACAAACAAAAATATATCATACTTCCATGGTAAGCTCCTAATCAATTGTGTCATCAATTTACCATTGTGCTATCATTAAAATTGTGATGTCATAATCCAACCATTGTAATTTCATAATAAATTTTGATGTCATGAATCAACATTGTAGTGCCATTTAATGCATTGTGATGTAACTAATAGGTTTACTTTACATCACAATTCTAATGTCACATACTACAAATATTGTGCTGCTATAATCAATGTTGATGTCATAAACCACATTTTTTAAAAAAAGATTTATTTATTTTAAAGTCAGAGTTACACAGAAAGAGTAGGAGAGGCAGAAAGAGAAAGAGAAAGAGGTCTTCCATCCTCTGGTTCACTCCCCCAACTGGCTGCAACAGCTGGAGATGTACAGATCTGAAGCAAGGAGCCAGGAGCATTTTCCAGGTCTCCCACATGGGTGCAGGGGCCCAAGGACTGGACCATCCTCTGCTGTTTCCAGGCCTTAACAGAAAGCTGGATTGGAAGTGGAGTAGCTGGGTCTCAATTCGGCACCCACATGGTGCAGCTTTACCTGCTATGCCACGACACTGGCCCCATAAACCACCTTTGTATTGCCATAACATTATGGTATCAAATAATTTGTTAATAATAAATCTTTCTTTTAATATCATAAGCATATTTTCATAATGTCATTTTCATAGTGTCATAAACTAATGATTGGCCATCATAATCATTTTTGATGTCATATGCCATGGTTGTGTAGTCATAAAAAACATTCTGAAGACATAATCTATTAGATTGTGATAAACCACCATTCTAATATACTAAATCTACCATTATGATGTCATCAGCAGTTCCTATGTCAAGAATCTATCATTGTGCCATCCAAAAATAATGATAAATATAATAGTCATAAACAAACCACAGTGGCTTCACAATTTTGATGTCATACAACTCTCATTGTATTGACATTTAACACATCAAGATGTCATAACCACTTGGTTTGTTTTAGTCCCCCTTTCTGATTTAAGCTTGCCACTGTGCTGTCATAATCAATTATGATATCAAACATCAAAATATGCTATCATAATCAATTATATTGTCATAATACAACATTGTACTATCATAATTACACAGCAATGCCATTTTGGTATCACAAGCCATCTATTGTGATATCACAGTCAAGTATGTTGTCATAAACCATCTATTATGCCATCCTAACCACCTGTCCTATCAGAAACCACCATAAAATATTTCAGAAATGTGATGTCCTAATCAATTATTATATGATATGCACTATTATGATATAATAAACTTACTGGTGCACCATCACAAATAGTTATGATGACATAAAACTACTGTTGTGCTATCATAATCAATTTTGATGTCATAAACCAAGATTTAATATCATAATATTGAGGTATCATAATCTATTATCTTCTTATAAACCACATTTTTATATCATAAACATACCATTGCGATGTCATTATCAATAGTGATGTCATACATAAACTATTGTGCCATCGTAATCAATTGGATAAACATACACAATCATTGTATTGTGTCACTGTGTACTTACATCCCATGTGGGATCTGTCCTTAATGTGTTGTCTAATGTGCAGTGATGCTATAACTAGTACTGAAACAGTATTTTTACACTTTGTGTTTCTGCGTGGGTACAAACTGATGTGATCTTTACTAATTATATACTGAATCGATCTTCTGTATATAAAGATAATTGGAAATGAAAAAAAAAACCCTGGTGTTAAATTGGAAATGGCATAGAAAATTAATTAATTAATTTAAAAAAATATTATGTAGGACCTCTGTCTTTAATGTGCTGTACACTCTTATTTAATGCTATAACTAGTACTCCAACAGTATTTTTTTTCACTATGTGTTGCTATATGGCGGCAAACTGTTGAAATCGTTACCTAATATATACTAAACTGATCTTCTGTATATAAAGAGAATTGAAAATGAATCCATGATGTGATTGGAAGGGGAGAGGGAGCAGGAAATGGGAGGGTTGTGGGTGGGAGGGAAGTTTTGGGAGGGGGAAGCCATTGTAACCCATGAGCTGTACTTTGGAAATTTATATTCATTAAATAAAAGTTTAATTTAAAAAAAAACATGATATAATCTATGTTCTGTGATAAACTGCCATTCTGTTACTTTAGTGCTATAACTGTGATGTCCAACTAATTCTGATGTCATATACCAATTGTTAAGATGTCATCATAGGGACCGGCACTGTGGTGTAGCAGGTAAAGCTGGTGTCTACAGTGCCAGCATTCCATGTGGGCACCAGTTCAAGTCCTGGCTGCTCCATTTCTCATCCAGCTCTAAGCTATGGCCTGGGAAAGCAGTGGAAGTTGACCCAAGTCCTCAAGCCCCTGCACCCAATGGGAGACCTGGAAAAAGCTCCTGGCTTCAGATCAGTGCAGTTCTGGCCATTGTGGCCAATTGGGAAGTGAGCCAGAGGATGGAAGACCTCTCTCTCTCTCTCCCTCTCTTCATCTCCTTCTTTCTCTGTGTAACTCTGACTTTCAAATAAATCTATAAATAAATAAATAAATAACCAAACAAACAAATCTTTAAAAACAGATGTCATCATAAATTTTGGTACTATAAATCTACCAAGGTGATATCATAATCAATTGTGATATCAAAAATTAACTTTCTTTTGTCATAGAAATTGTGATATACTCAATTGGTATCTGACAGTTATTCTGTAATTATAAATCTATCAATCTGATACCCTATAGTTTGTGACATCACAAACTAAACATTGTTCCATCATAATCAATTTTAATAAAATAAAACATAATTATATGACCTAGAAAACTGTTGTGAAAAGCATTTTGTGGGGCTAGCACTGTGGTGCAGTAGGTAAATTTGCCTCTTAAAGTGTTGGCATTCCATATGGGTGCCAGTTTGAGTCCTGGTTGCTCCATTTCTGATCCAGCTCTCTGTTATGGCCTTGGAAAACAGAAAAAGTTGACCCAAGTCCTTGGACCCCTGCACCTGTGTCAGAGACTCGGAAGAAACTCCTGGTTCCTTGCTTTGGATCAGCCCAGCTCCAGCTGTTGCAGCCATTTGGGGAGTGAACCAGTGGATGGAAGATCCCTCCTGTAACTCTGCCTTTCAAATAATAAATAACTGAATCTTTTTATAAAAAGCAATTGATCAGCCTTTGTCCTGTCGAGGAACAACTCAATACTTTATTCTTTTTATTATTTTTTGTTCTACTTAATACCATTGGTTGAACTCTTTAATGAACACAAAATGATTCTTAGGTGTTTTAATTTAACTGAAAAGTGATCCCTGATAAATATAAGAGTGGGAAAAAGATAGGGAGGAGATGTACAGTTTGGCACATGCTCAACTGGACTTACCCATAATGGTAGAGTTAGAAACGTGCCAGGTGATTCCAATTCAATCCCATCAAGGTGGCATGTACCAATTCCATATCACTAGTCAAAGTGATCAATTTCAGTTCATAATATATCATCATAATGATAGGATTAAGTGTCAAAGGGACCACATAATCAAGACTGGTGTCTGCTAATACTGACAGAATTAAAAAGGAGAGAAAAATCCAACATGGGAAGTGGGATACACAGCAGACTCATAGAATGGCAGATGTCCTAAACAGCACTCTGAGCTCAGAATCAGCCCTTAAGGCATTCGAAGCTGGCTAAAAAGCCCATGAGAGTATTTTATGCTGGAAAGTCAAGACACTGTGGCAAAAGAAATGATCCCAGTGGAAAGAACGGGGCCATCAAAGAAGGAGGTACCTTTCTCTGAAGAGAGGAGAGAGCTTCCACTTTGATTATGGCCTTGTCTAAATGAAATCGGAGTTGGCAAACTCAAGAGGCTTCCATAGCCTTGGCAGCTCATGACAAGATCCTCGGTAATTACTGACATCATAAATAGGAGTGTCAATTGTTAAATCAACAACAGGAGTAACTGCAATTACTCCCCATGTCGGATCTCTGTCCTTACTGTGTTGTACTATGTGAATTAATGGTATAACTAGTACTCAAACAGTACTTTATACTTTGTGTGTCTGTGTGAGTGCAAACTGTTGAAATCTTAGTATATACTAAATTGATCTTCTGTACATAAAGATAATTGAAAATGAATCTTGATGTGAATGAGATGGGAGAGGGAGTGGGAGATGGGATGGTTGCTGGTGGGAGGGTGGTTATTGGGGAGGAAAGCTGCTATAACCCAAAAGTTGCACTTTGGAAATTTATATTTATTAAATATAGTGCCATCGCACTAGTCCAAGTAATCAATTTCAGCTCACAATTGATAGCTCCGATAGGTCTAAGAGTCAAAGAGATCACACAAACAAGACAAGTATCTGCTAATACTAACTGATAGAATCAAAAAGGGAGAGAAAGATCCAACATGGGAAGTGGGATACACAGCAGACTCATAGGATGGCAGATGTCCTAGACAGCACTCCGGCCTCAGAATCAGCCCTCAAGGCATTCAGATCTGGCTGAAGAGCCCATGAGAGTATAGCAGGCATGGAAAGCCAAGATATCATGGAAAAAAAAAAAGACCTAAATGAATGATCTCTGTGAATGAGATCCCAGTGGAAAGAACGGGGCCTTCAAAGAAGGAGGTACCCTTCTCCGAAGGGAGGAGAGAACCTCCACTTTGACTATGACCCTATCGGAACAATATCAAAGTCAGCGAAATCTAAAGGCTTCCATAGCCCTGGCAACTCATGACTAGAGCCCAGGGAGATTACTGACGCCATGAACAGGAGTGTCAAATTGTTAAGTCAGCAACAGGAGTCACTGTGTACTTACACCCCATGCGGGATCTGTCCCTAATGTGTCGTCTAAAGCCAAGTGATGCTAGGACTGGTACTGAAAGAGTATTTTTATACTTTGCGTTTCTGTGTGGGCGCAGACTGATGAGGTCTTTGCTAATTATATACTGAAGTGATCTTCTGTATATAAAGAGAATTGGAAATGAAAAAAAAAAACAAAACAACCTGGTGTTAAAATGGAAATGGCATAGAAAATTAATTATTTTGAAAAAAAAATTATGTAGGATCTCTGTCTTTAATGTGCTGTACATTGCTAATTAATGCTATAATTAGTAATCCAATGGTAGTTTTTTCACTTGATGTTGCTATATGGGCAAAATGTTGAAATCTTTACCTAATATATACTAAACTGATCTTCTGTATACAAAGAGAATTGAAAATGAATCTTTACATGAATGGAAGGGGAGAGGGAGCGGGAGGGGGGAGGGTTGCGGGCGGGAGGGAAGTTATGGGAGGGGGGAAGCCATTGTAACCCATAAGCTATACTTTGGAAATTTATATTCATTAAATAAAAGTTTAATAAAAAAAAAAGCAATTGGTATGTGATAAATCATCATTCTGGTATCATAGATGAGCATTGTGCTGTCATAATCAATTGTGATATCATAGTCCTACCATTGTGCCATCATAACCCATCATCATACTGTTATAAAACACACTGTGATATCCTAATGAATTTTCAAATGATGAACCACTATTCTAAGAATCCCCTTTTGCCAATATAATCAGTTCTGATGTCAAAATCCTGCTGTTGTGCTGTCATAAAGTAATGTGATGTAATCAGCCAGAGCATTATGCCATCATAACTAATTTTGATGCTGTAAATCACCATTGTATTTTCATAAGAAATTTTGATGTTATAATCAATTGCTATGTGGTAAACCATCATTCTGATATAAAATACCATTGTGATGTCAGTCAATTGCTATGTCATTAACCTACCATTGTGTCATCATAAAAGTTCCAATGTTATAAAACAATCATTTTACTACATCTAACAATTTTAATGTCATAAACAACTGTTGTATTGTCATTTAACATGTTTTAAGATTACAATGTTTGTTGTGTTAAACCTCATTTCTGTTATCATGAGCCTGGCATTGATATCATAATTAATTATGTTATCATAATGAAAAAATATGTGACCATAATAAATTGTTATGTCACAGATAAACATTATACTGTCATAAAAACATTGCAGTATAATCAAATGGTATGAATAAAAAACTATTCTGATATCATAAACCTACATTTGTGATATCATTACCAAAAGTGATATCATCCTTTCTGTCTTCATAACCAATTTTGATGTCATGTACCACCTTTATTGTCATAAAACATCATGATATAATGTATTGGTTTGTGATAAGCTATCATTCTGATACCATAATTTTACATTTTTGATTGTGATGTCAACAAATCTGATGTCATATCTCATACTTTGTGATGTCATAATTAATGAATTCATGAATCTGCCACTGTGATATACCAATTCTGATATGTTTGTGATGTCATAATAAATTTTGATATTAGAAACTTACCATTTTGGTGTTCTAATTGATTGTGATGTGATAATCCAAATTGTAAAATCATAGTTAATTTTGATGTCAGAAATCAATGATATCATAATTGTTTGGTTTCTGATAAACATTCATTCTGATATCATAAACCTACCATTGTGAAGTTCTAATAATTTGTGATGTCATAATCCAAATTTTATGACATCATAATGAGTTTTGAAATCATAAAATGCCATTGTATTATCATAAAAAACATTATGTTGTCATAACCAGTTGATACATGATCAATTATAGTTCTCATGTCATATACATACCAGTGTGCTATTATAACAAATTGTGATATCATAAACCTACCATTGTTCTTTCATAAACAACTTTGGTGTCATCATGATATTGTCATAAGACACATTGTGAAATTGTTATCACTTTTTATGTTTTAATCTATTGTTCTGATATCAACCTAACATTCTGCCATAATATTCAATTCTGATATTATAAATTTTTCTGACGTCATAATTAGTTGTGATGTCATAAACAAACATTATGCCATATAATCAATTTGGATGTAATAAACCCCCTTTATATTGCCATAATAACATACTATCATACAGTCTGATATCAGAAACATATCCTTAATATGTCAATGTCATAATAAACATTGTTCTATCATAATCAATTTGGATATAATAAAGCTACAATTTTGCTTCTATAAACTTTTTTATTAAATCATCAAACATTGTGTCATAATAAAATTTGATGTCACAACTACCATTGCTTTGTCAAAAAAAATAATGTTGAAATCAAATGTTAAGTGATAAAACACCATGCTGGGGGCTGGCACTGTGGCACAGTAGGTTAATCCTCTTCCTATGGTGCCGGCATCCCATCTGGGTGCCCATCAGAGTCCTGACTGCTCCTCTTCTAATTTATCTCTCTGCTATGGCCTAGAAAGGCAGTGGAAGATGGCTCAAGTCCTTTGGACCCTGTACCTGCATGGGAGATGGGAAGAAGCTCCTGGCTCCTGGCTTCAGATCAGTGCAGCGCCGGCCATTTGGGAGTGAACCAATGGAAGGAAGACTTTTCTCTCTGTCTGTCTCACACTGTCTATAACTCTACCTCTCAAATAAAAAATTATTTAAAAAATCCACCATTCTGCTATCATAAAACTGTCTTTATGATCTCATAATCAGTTGTGATTTTATAAACAATGTGCCATAATAACTAATTTTGATGGCATATACTTTCTTTCATTGTCATAGAAAAAATCATGGAGGCAGGCATTGTAGCATAATGGATTAAATTGCCATGTGCCAAGCAAAACATCCCATATGGGCACTAGTTCAAGCCCCAGCTGTCCCAGTTCCAATCTGTCTCCCTGCTAATGAGCTTGGGAAAGCAGCAGAGGACAGTCCAAGTCCTTGGTCCCTGTTCCCATGTGAGAGACCTGGATAAAGCTCCTGGCTCCTGTCTTTGAACTGGCACAGCTTTGGCCATTTTAGCCACTTGGGGAATGAACCAGTGGATAGAATATCCCTCTCTATGTCTGCCTTTCAAAAAATTACATAAATCTTTTTTTTAAGTTGTGATATCAGTCTATTAGTTTGGATAAGCCACCCTTCTAATATCATAAACTTACCTTTTTGTTGCCATATTCAAATTGTGATGACATAAAAATACTACATGCCATCATAATCAATGTTGATGTCATAAACGACCATTATATTGTCATAAAACACTGTAATGTGATTTTTTCCAACCTTAGCCTCCCTCACACCCACATTCCCACACTTCTTCCTCTTCTCTCTGCTATTCCTATTCTGATTTTTTACAAAGATCTATTTTCAATTAACTTTATTTTTTAAAAAATTTATTTATTTGAGAAGTAGAGTTACAAACAGTGAGAGGGAGAGACAGAAAGGACTTCCATTCACTGGTTCACTCCTCAAATGGCTGCAATGATCAGAAGTGAGCCAATCTGAAGCCTCATGTCATAGCCATAGAGGAAAGCTGGATTGGAAAAAGGAGCAGCCGGGACTGTAACTGGTGCCCATATGGAATGCTGGTGCTGCAGGTAGAGGATTAGCATACTGCACCACAGAACCAGCCCCTCAACTTTATACTCATAAGATTAACCCTACAATATAAAAGAGTTCTACAAATAGTATAAAAAAAACTATCTCTCAACAATTGTGACAAGAGCTGTTTAAAATCATTGCATCTAAAAGTGGCAATTTCACTTCTATAGATTACCTTTTAGGTACTCTATTAGTTTCCACAGATCAGGGAGAAAATATGGCATTTGTCCTCTTGGGGATGGCTTATTTCATTAAGTATAATGGTTTCCAGTTCCATCTGTTTTGTCGTGGGTGTTTTTTTTTAAATCACTGTGTAGTATTCCATAGTGCATATATAAAATAATGTATTTATCTCATCTTTAGTTGATGGACATCTGTGTCCATCTTAGCTATTATGAGCTACGATGACCAAACATTTTGCCATCACAATCAATGTGGATGTCATAAACCATGATAGTCTGTCAGAAAAAAACATTGTGTAGCCATAATCAATTGTTATATGATAAAACAACATTATCATATCATAAACCATTGTGCAATCTTTGTCAATTGTGCTGCCATAAAAATACTACCATGCCCTATTGTGCATTCACAATATATTGTAATGTCAAAAACCAAGGAACCATCATGAAATCATCATGTCATTAAACACCACTGGATTATAATAAAAAATTTTGTCAAATCAGTTTGTGATAAACCACCATTCTGATAACATAAAACTACCTCTGCAGGCCGGCGCCGTGGCTTAACAGGCTAATCCTCCACCTTGCGGCACTGGCACACTGGTTCTAGTCCCAGTTGGGGCACCAGATTCTATCCCGGTTGCCCCTCTTCCAGGCCAGCTCTCTGCTATGGCCCGGGAAGGCAGTGGAGGATGGCCCAAGTTCTTGGGCCCTGCACCCACATGGGAGACCAGGAGAAGCACCTGGCTCCTGGCTTCGGATCAGTGAGATGCGCCAGCCACAGTGGCCATTGGAGAGTGAACCAATGGCAAAAAGGAAGACCTTTCTCTCTGTCTCTCCTCTCTCTCTCACTATCCACTCTGCCTGTCAAAAAAAAAAAACTACCTCTGCGACATCATAATGTATTGTGTTGTCATAAAAACCACTTTGTCATCATAATCAATTTTGATACCATAACCATCACTGTAATATCAAAGTCAACTGTGGCGCCATAATACCATTGTGATTCCCTAATCAATTGTGATGTCATAGAAGATTGTTGTCATAAACTAATGTTGAGATGCCACAAGTTATCATTGTCATAAACCAACCATTGTAATGTCATAATCAAATTTGAAATTAAAAAGTTGACATAATCAATTTTGGTGTGTTAACCATCATTGTGAAGTTTTAGCCGATTGCGATGACATAAAAACCATGGTGATGTCATAATCAATGTGAAGTCATAAAAACAATTTTGATGTCACACACTAATATTTAGATGCAATATGCAACACTTTGTCATATAATAAACCAACTGTTTATTGTGAACACACAAAAACACTGACATCATAAACTTCCAATTGACATCATAAACTGAGCATTGTGATGACCTAAACCAATGATTATTATTTCAAAATGAATTTTAAGTCCATAAAACCATTGTAATTTAACATACCATTGTGATACCATAATCAATTAGGTGTTACTCATTGTGACATCAAAAAATTCCCATTGCAGTTTTACAATAAATTATGATGTCATAAATTATCCCTTTCAATGTATAAAAGGAGTATTGTGATGCCATAATACAATGTGATGTCATAAAGCCATTACAAGGCCAGCGCCGTGGCTCACTAGGCTAATCCTCCGCCTTGCAGCGCCAGCACACCGGGTTCTAGTCCCAGTCGGGGCACCGATATTGTCCCGGTTGCCCCTCTTCCAGGCCAGCTCTCTGCTGTGGCCAGGGAGTGCAGTGGAGGATGGCCCAAGTGCTTGGGCCCTGCACCCCATGGGAGACCAGGAGAAGCACCTGGCTCCTGCCATCGGATCAGCGCGGTGCGCCGGCTGCAGCACACCTACCGCGGCGGCCATTGGAGGGTGAACCAACGGCAAAAGGAAGACCTCTCTCCCTGTCTCTCTCTCACTGTCCAGTCTGCCTGTCAAAATAAATAAATAAATAAGGCATTACAATCCATAAATCAATGTGATATTATGATTAACTTGTCACAAATCATAATTTTGAAGTCATAAAGCACAATTGTGATTTTTTACAGCTAATTGTTGTGTCAAAAACCATAGTAATGTCTTCCTGGTTCAATTTAGGTAGGTTGTATGTGTCCAAGAATCTGTCCATTTCTGATAGATTTCCCTGTTTGCTGGCATACAAGTCCTTGTAGTAATTTCTGATGATTCTTTTTATTTCTGTGGCGTCTGTTGTTATGTTTCCCTTTTCATCTCTGATCCTATTGAATTGGGTCTTTTTCTTCTTTTTTTAGTTAGTTGGGCCAATGGGGTGTCAATTTTGTTTATTTTTTCAAAAAACCAGCTCCTCATTTGGCTGATTTTTTGTAATTTTTTTTTGGATTCAATCCTGTTGATTTCTTCTTTGATTTTAATTATTTCTCTTCTCCTACTAGCTTTGGGTCTGGTTTGCTGCTGATTTTCTAGATCCTTGAGATGACTTGAAAGTTCATCTATTTGGTGCCTTTCCAATTTCTTGATGTAGGCACCTATTGATATAAATTTTCCTCTTAACACTGCTTTTGTTGTATCCCAGAGGTTTTGGTATGATGTGCTGTTATCCTCATTTACTTCCAGAAAATTTTTGATTTCTCTTTTAATTTCTTCTATGACCCATTGTTCATTCAGGAGCATGTTGTTCAGTCTCCATGTGTTTGTACGTGCTCTAGGGATTCCTGAGTTGCTAATTTCCAACTTCATTCCTTTATGGTCTGAGAAGCTGCATGGTATGATTCTAATTCTTTTGAATTTGCTGAGACTTGCTTTATGGCCTAGCATGTGGTCAATCCTAGAGAAGGTTCAATGTACTGCTGAGAAGAATGTAAAATCATTCTGTGTAGGATAAAAAGTTCTGTAGATATCTGTTAGGTCCATTTGAGCTATAGTGTCATTTAAATCTACTGTCTCCTTGTTGGTCTTCTGTCCTGTTGATCTGTCTATCTCTGAGAGTGGAGTATTGAAGTCCCCCAGTACTATTGTATTGGGGTCTAAGTCTCCCTTTAAGTCCCTTAACAAGTCTTTTAAATAAACCGGTACCTTGTAATTAGGTGCATATACATTGATAATCGTTATATCTTCCTGTTGAATGGATCCCTTAATCATTAAATAGTGCCCCTCTTTGTCTCTCCTAATAGTTTTTGTAGTAAAATTTATGGTATCTGATATTAAGATGGCTACTCCCGCTCTTTTTTCATTTCTGTTGGCATGGTATATCTTTTTCCAGCCTTTCACTTTCAGTCTGTGTGCATCTTTGTTAGAAAGATGTGTTTCTTGTATGCAGCAGATAGATGGGTTTTGTTTTTTTACCCAATCAGCCAATCGGTGTCTTTTAACTGCATTGTTCAAGCCTTTAACGTTTAATGTGACTATAAATAAGTAGTAACTTTGCACTATCATTTTTGGGTTTCCTGTGATCTTTTGCTGTGAGGTTTCCTTCCCTTACCTTCTTTCATATTGGTGACTGCGTTTCTGTGTTTCTGCATGTATCACATCTTTAAGGATCTTTTGCAGGGCTGGACGAGTGGCGATGAATTCTTTCAGTTTCTGTTTGCTGCGAAAGGTCCTTCTTTCACCTTCATTCACAAATGAGAGCTTTGCAGGATATAATAGTCTGGGCTGGCAGTTTTTCTCTCTTAGTACCTGGGCTATATCTCGCCATTCTCTCCTAGCTTGTAGGGTTTCTGATGAGAAGTCAGCTGTGAGTCTAATTGAGGATCCTCTGAGAGTGGTCTGATGTTTCTCTCTTGCGCATTTTAAGATCTTTTCTTTATGTTTCACTGTGGTGAGTTTAATTACAATGTGTCATGGTGAGGATCTCTTTTGATCATGTTTATTAGGGGTTCTATAAGCTTCCTGTACTAGGATGTCTCTGTCCTTCTCCAAACCTGGGAAATTTTCTGCTAGTATCTCACTAAAAAGGCCTTCTAATCCTTTCTCCCTCTCCATGCCTTCAGGAACTCCTAGGACCCGAATGTTAGGTTTTTTAATAGTATCCTGTAGATTCCCAACAACATTTTTTAGGTTTCTAATTTCCTCTTCTTTTCTTTGGTTTGCCTGTTTCCTTTCCTGTTCTCTGTCTTCCAAGTCCGATATTCTCTCTTCTGCTTCACCCATTCTGTTTTTAAGGTTCTTTAATGTGTTTGTCATTTGATCTATTGAATTCTTCATTTCATTATGGTTTCTCGTCACTATCACTGTTTCTTGTTCTACTAATTGTTTCATTTCATTTTGATTCCTCCTTAATATTTCATTTTCATGAGAGAGATTTTCTATCTTGTCCATTAATGATTTCTGTAGTTCAAGAATTTGTTTTTGAGAGCTTCTTAATGATCTTACCAATTTTTTGAGATCTGCTTCTTGCATTTCTTCTATCTCATCATCTTCATAATCAAGAATTGGGGTGTCTTTTTCATTTGGGGGCTTTATAGTGTCTTGCCTGCTCTTGTTACCTTGGTTTCTATGTTTGTTTGGCATCTTGGAGAGTGCAGAGAGAGGCTAGTGTCCCAGCTGGTTCCCCCTTTTTTTTTTCTTCCAGTAAGCCTGGTGTAGTTCCCCTCCCCCCCCCCCCTGCATGAGCTCAGACCAGGATCTAACCTTCGCGGCCAATTCTCTGGTTACCTGTGCTTCCAGCGCCGGGGCTCAAGTTCTGTGGGTGGGCTTCTGTAGCTGGGCTCGTTGTTTTCCCAACTCTAGTGGCCCCCGTGTCCGTGGTGCGACTCAGTGCGGGTCGGGTCGGGTTGGCGCGGCATGGCTGGGCGCTGCTAGGTGCGGCTCAGCGCGCGGCTCCGTGCGGCTCGGCAGGGCTGGGTGCGGCGCGGCAGTGGGTCACCTTACTCCCCCCGTAGGTCCTCCGTGTCACATCCACTCGATCCGGAAGAGTTTCCTCTGCAGTTTTATCCCCTGAGTCTCTTCTTAAGGGTGCTGTAACTCCACCCTTGTTAAAATTTCTTTTCCCAAACTGTTGTGTGCGCCCTCACTCTTCCGCCACTTCAGGGATGCCCACTCTCACCACTGCTATTCAATAGAGTTCTTGTGGTTTTAGCCAGAGCCATTAGGCAAAAAATAAAAAGAAATTAAAGGGTTACAAATTGGGAAGGAAGAACTCAAACAATTCCTCTTTGCAGATGATATGATTCTTTGTTTAGGGGATCCAAAGAGCTCTACTCTGAGACTATCAGAACCCATAGAAGAGTTTGGCTTATAATTTATTAAGACTTGACCATAGTTTATGATTTCATAATGGTATTAGCAACTCACACTTAATTATGACATAATTGATTGAATTATGACATAACGTTGGTTGATTTAATGCATCTCAATATGTGTCTCTGACATCACAGTTCGTGATATCACAATTGTAACTTATGGCTTGATAGCATATTATGACATACACAATGGTGAGTTTATGACATTTCAATTGTTTCTGTGACATCACAATTTATAATAGTATCACAATTGTAGGTATATGACATGAAAATTATGGTTTACACACTGAGTTGAACATGATGTCACAAGGGTATGTTTATCGCATCACAATTTTAGTTTATGACATTACTATGATTTTTTTTATTTAGTGAATATAAATTTCCAAAGTACAGCTTATTAATTACAAAGGCTTCCCCCCCACAACCCCCCCTGCAACCCTCCCCCTTCCCACTCGCTCTCCCCTTCCATTCCCATCAAGATTCATTTTCAATTCTCTTTATATATAGAAAATCACTTTAGTATATATATATATAGATTTCAACAGTTTGCCCTCCCATAGCAACACAAAGTGAAAAAAAATACTGTTGGAGTAGTAGTTATAGCATTAAATAACAGTTTACATCACATTAATGACCGAGATTCTGCAAAATAATTTAAAAAAAAAAGATTGATTATTTTTCTATGTAATTTCCAATTTAAAAAACCAAGGTTTTGTTGTTTTTTTTTTTCATTTTCAATTATCTTTATATACAGGAGATCGCTTCAGTATATTCTAAGTAAAAATTTCATCAGTTTGCACCCACACATAACCACAACGTGTAAGAATATTCTTTCAGTACTAGCTATATCATTACTTCACCTTGGACAACCTATTAAGGACAGATCCCACATGGGACGTAAGTACACAGTGACTCCTGATGTTGTTTTAACAATTTAACACTTTTGTTTATGGCATCAGTAATCTCCCTAGGCTCTAGCCATGAGTTGCTGAGGCTATGGAAGCCTTTAGGATTCGCCGTCTTCGATCCCATTCCGACAAGGCCATAGTCAAAGTGGAAGTTCTCTCCTCCCTTCAGAGAAAGGTACCTCCTACTTTGATGGCCCCATTCTTTCCACTGGGATCACACTCGCTGAGATCCTTCATTTAGGTCTTCTTCTTCTTCTTCATATTTTTTCCCCAGTGTGTCTTGGCTTTCCATGCCTAAAATACTGTCATAGGTTCTTCAGCCAGATCCAATTGCCTTAAGGGCTGATTCTGAGGCCAGAGTGCTATTTAGGACATCTGCCATTCTATGAGTCTGCTGTGTCTCCCACTTCCCATGTTGGATCCTTCTCTCCCCTTTTTTTTTAATCAGTTAGTATTAGCAGACTTTAATCTTGCTTGTGTGATCCCTTTGACTCTTAGGCCTATCAGTGTGATCAGTTGTGAACTGAAATTGATCACTTGGACTAGTGAGATGGCATTGGTACATGCCACCTTGATGGGATTGTATTGGAATCCCCTGGGACTTTTCTAACTCCATCATTTGGGGCAAATCCAATTGAGCATGTCCCCTATTATACATCTCCTCCCTCTCCTTTTCTCATTCTTATATTTAACCGGGATCGCTTTTCAGTTAAGATTTAGACACCTGAGAATAATTGTGTGTTAATTACAGAGTTTGCAAAAAAAATACTAAAATGGATAAAGTGTTACATTGTACATCGTCAGCACCAGAGCTTATCAAGTCACTATTTCTCATAGTGTCCATTACACTTCAACAGGTTACCCTTTGGTGCTCAGTTAGTTGTCGCCGATCAGGAGAAACAAATGATATTTGTTTCTTTGGGACTGGCTTAATTCTCTTAGCATGATGCTTTCCAGATTGCTCCATCTTGTTGCAAATGACTGGGTTTCATTATTTTTGATTGCTGTATAGTTTTCCATAGAGTACATGTCCCATAGTTTCTTTATCCAGTCTACTGTTGATGGGCATTTGGGTTGGTTCCAGGTCTTAGCTATTGTGAATTGAGCTGCAATAAACATTAATGTGCAGATGGCTTTTTTGTTTGCCAATTTAATTTCTTTTGGGTAAATTCCAAGGAGTGGGATGGCTGGGTTGTATGGTAGGGTTATGTTCAGGTTTCTGAGGAATCTCCAGACTGACTTCCATAGTGGCTTAACCAGTTTACATTCCCACCAACAGTGGGTTAGTGTCCCTTTTTCCCCACATCCTCTCCAGCATCTATTTTTGGTAAATTTCTGAATGTGGGCCTTTCTAACCGAGGTGAGGTGAAACCTCATTGTGGTTTTGATTTGCATTTCCTGATTGCTAGTGATCTTGAACATTTTTTTCATGTGTCTGTTGGCCATTTGGATTTCCTCTTTGAAAAGATGTCTGTAGAGGTCTTTGGCCCATCTCTTAAGTGGATTGTTTGTTTTGATGTTGTAGAGTTTCTTGATTTCTTTGTAGATTCTGGTTATCAACCCTTTATGTGTAGTATAGTTTGCAAATATTTTTTCCCATTCTGTTGGTTTCCTATTCACTTTCCTGACTGTTTCTTTTGAAGTACAGAAACTTCTCAGTTTGATGCAATCCCAATAGTTAATTTTGGCTTTGACTGTCTGTGCTCCTGGGGTATTTTCCAAGAAGTCTTTCCCTGTGCCTATATCTTGCAGGGTTTCTCCAATGCTCTCTAATAATTTGATGGTGTCTGGTCGTAGATTTAAGTTTTTGATCCATGTTGAGTGGATTTTTGTGTAAGGTGAAAGGTAGGGATCTTGCTTCATGATTCTGCATGTGGAAATCCAATTTTCCCAGCACCATTTATTGAATAGACTGTCTTTACTCTAGGGATTGGTTTTGGATCCTTGATCAAATATGAGTTGGCTGTAGATGTTTGGGTTGATTTCTGGTATTTCTATTCTGTTCCATTGGTCTATCCATCTGTTTCTGTACCAGGACCATGCTGTTTTGATAACTACTGCCCTGTAGTATGTCCTGAAATCTGGTATTGTGATGCCTCCGGTTTTGTTATTGTTCTACAAGATTGCTTTAGCTATTCGAGGTCTCCTGTGTCTCCATATGAATTTCAGCATCATTTTTTCCAGATCTGAGAAGAATGTCTTTGGTATTTTGATTGGTATTGCATTGAATGTATAAATTGCTTTTGGGAGAATGGACATTTTGATGATATTGATTTTTCCAATCCATGAGCATGGAAGATTCCTCCATTTTTTGGTATCCTCTTCTATTTCTTTCTTTAAGGTTTGTAATTTTCATCGTAGAGATCTTTAACATCCTTGGTTAAGTTTATTCCAAGGTATTTGATTGTTTTTGTAGCTATTGAGAATGGGATTGAACTTACAAGTTCTTCCTCAGCCGTGGCATTGTCTGTGTATACAAAGGCTGTTGATTTTTGTGCATTGATTTTATATCCTGCTACTTTGCCAAACTCATCTATGAGTTCCAATAGTCTCTTAGTAGAGTTCTTTGGATCCCCTAAATAAAGAATCATATCGTCTGCAAAGAGGGATAGTTTGAGTTCTTCCTTCCCAATTTGTATCCCTTTAATTTCTTTTTCTTGCCTAATAGCTCTGGCTAAGACTTCCAGAACTATATCGAAGAGCAGTGGTGAGAGTGGGCATCCCTGTCTGGTACCAGATCTCACTGGAAATGCTTCCAGCTTTTCCCCATTCAATAGGATACTGGCCGTGGGTTTTTCATAAATTGCTTTGATTGTATTGAGGAATGTTCCTTCTATACCCAGTTTGCTTAGAGTTTTCATCATGAAAGGGTGTTGTATTTTATCAAATGCTTTCTCTGCATCTATTGAGAGAATCATATGGTTTTTCTTCTGCAGTCTGTTAATGTGGTGTATCACGTTGATTGTTTTGCGAACATTGAACCATCCCTGCATACCAGGGATAAATCCCACTTGGTCTGGGTGGATAATCTTTCTAATGTGATGTTGCATTCTATTGGCCAGAATTTTATTGAGGATTTTTGCATCTATGTTCATCAGGGATATTGGTCTGTAATTCTCTTTCAATGCTGCATCTTTTTCTGGTTTAGGGATTAAGGTGATGCTGGCTTCATAGAAAGAGTTTGGGAGGATTCCCTCTTTTTAGATTGCCCTGAATAGTTTGAGGAGAATTGGGGTTAATTCTTCTCTAAATGTCTGGTAGAATTCAGCAGTGAATCCATCTGGTCCTGGGCTTTTCTTTGTTGAGAGCGCCTTTATCACTGTTTCAATTTCTGTCTCAGTTATGGGTCTGTTTAGGTTTTCTATGTTTTCCTGGTTCAATTTAGGTAGGTTGTATGTGTCCGAGAATCTATCCATTTCTGATAGATTTCCCTGTTTGCTGGCATACAAGTCCTTATAGTAATTTCTGATGATTTTTTTTTATTTCTGTGTTGTCTGTTGTTATCTTTCCTTTTTCAAAAAGCCTCCTCTTCAATTGGCTGATTTTTTGTAATGTTTTTTTGGATTCAATCCTGTTGATTTCTTCTCTGATTTTAATTATTTCTCTTCTCCTACTAGATTTGGGTTTGGTTTGCTGTAGTCTTTCTAGATCCTTGAGATGCATTGAAAGCTCATTTATTTGGTGCCTTTCCAATTTCTTGATGTAGGCACCTATTGCTATAAACTTTCCTCTCAACACTGCTTTTGCTGTATCCCATAAGTTTTGATACGTTGTGCTTTTATCCTCATTTACTTCCAGAAATTTGATTTCTCTTTTAATTTCTTCTATGACCCATTGTTCATTAAGGAGCATGTTGTTCAGTCTCAATCTGTTTGTATATGCTCTAGGGATTCCTGAGTTGCTAATTTCCAGCTTCATTCCACTGTGGTCTGAGAAAATGCATCGTATGATTCCTATTCTTTTGAATTTTTTGAAACTTGCTTTATGGCCTCATATGTGGTCAATCCTAGAGTAGTTTACATGTACTGCTGAGAAGAATGTAAATTCTTTATGTAGGATGAAAAGTTCTGTAGATATCTGTTAGATCCATTTCAGCTATAGTGTCGATTAAATCTGCTGTTTCCTTGTTGATCTGTCTGGTTGATCTGTCTATTTCTGAAAGTGGAGTATTGAAGTCCCCCAATGCTATTGTATTGGAGTCTAAGTCTCCCTTTATATCCCTTAACATATCTTTTAAATAAACCGGTGCCCTCATCAAAGTAGGAGGTACCTTTCTCTGAAGGGAGGAGAGAACTTCCACTATGACTATGGCCCTGTCAGAATAGGATCGAAGTCAGCGAACCCTAAAGGTTTCCATAGCCTCGGCAACTCATGGCTAGAGCCTAGGGAGATTACTGATGCCATAAACAAAAGTGTTAAATTGTTAAATCAACATCAGGAGTCACTGTGTACTTACGTCCCATGTGGGATCTGTCCTTAATAGGTTGTCCAAGGTGAAGTAATGATATAGATAGTACTGAAACAGTATTTTTACACTTTGTGGTTATGTGTGGGTGCAAACTGATGAAATTTTTACTTAGTATATACTGAAGCAATCTTCTGTATATAAAGATAATTGAAAATGAAAAAAAACACTTGGTGTTAAATTGGAAATTACATAGAAAAGTAATCAATCTTTTTAAAAATATATCATGCAGGATCTCTGTCATTAATGTGATGTACACTGTTATTTAATGCTCTAACTAGCACTCCAACAGTATTTTTTCACTTTGTGAGGGCAAACTGTTGAAATCTTTATATATACTACACTTATTTTTCTGTATATAAAGAGAATTGAAAATGAATCTTGATGGGAATGGAAGGGGAGAGCGAGTGCGAAAGGGGAGGGTTGTAGGTGGAGGGGAAGTTGTGAGGGGGAAGCCTTTGTAATCCATAAGCTGTACTTTGGAAATTTATATTCATTAAATACAAAAATAATATAAAAGAGAAAAAAAATGAAAAATAAATAAATAAACCGGTGCCCTGTAATTAGGTTCATATACATTGATAATAGTTACATATCCCTGTTGAATTAATCCCTGAATCATTATATAGTGCCCCTCTTTGTCTCTCATAACAGTTTTTGTATAAAGTTTATTTTGTCTGATATTAAGATGGCTACACCCAATCTTTTTTTCATTTCTGTTGGCATGGTATATCTTTTTCCAACCTTTCACTTTCAATCTGCATGCATCATTGTTGGAAAGATGAGTTTCTTGTAAGCAGCAAAAAGATGGGTTTTGTTCCTTAACCCAATCAGTCAGCCTGTGACTTTTAACTGGGAGTTGAGACCATTAACATTCAATGTGACTACTGGTATGTAGTAACTTTGCCCTGCCATTTTCCCAAAGATATTTTTAATATATGCTTTGAATTTTATGTGATCTTTTACAAGGAGGTTTTCTTCTTTTTTTTCATTTATTAAACTTTTATTTAATGAATATAAATTTCCAAAGTACAGCTTATGGGTTACAATGGCTTCCCCCCTCCCATAACTTCCCTCCCACCCACAACCCTCCCCTTTCCCACTGCCTCTCCCATTCCATTCACATCAAGATTCATTTTCAATTCTCTTTATATACAGAAGATCAGTTTAGTATATATTAGGTAAAGATTTCAACAGTTTGCCCCATAAAGCAACACAAAGTGAAAAAACTACCGTTGGAGTACTAGTTATAGCATTAAATAACAGTGTACAGCACATTAAAGACAGAGAACCTACATAATATTTTTTAAAATTAATTAATTTTCTATGCCATTTCCAATTTAACACCAGGTTGTTGTTTTTTTCATTTCCAATTATCTTGATATACAGAAGATCAATTCGGTATATAATTAGTAAAGACCTCATCAGTTTGTACCCTCGCAGAAACACAAAGTATAAAAATACTGTTCCAGTACTAGTTATAGCATCACTGCACATTAGATAACACATTAAGGACAGATCCCATATGGGATGTAAGTACACAGTGACTCCTGTTGCTGACTTAATAACTTGACACTCCTGTTCATGGCATCAGTAATCTCCCTAGGCTCTAGTCATGAGTTGCCAGGGCTATGGAAGCCTTTAGAGTTCACTGACTTTGATCTTATCCCGATAGGGTCATAGTCAAAGTGGAAGTTCTCTCCTCCCTTCGGAGAAAGGTACCTCCTTCTTTGATGGCCCCGGTCTTTCCACTGGGATCTCACTCACAGAGATCTTTCATTTAGGTCTTTTTTTTTCATGGTATCTTGGCTTTCCATACCTACAATACTCTCATGGGCTCTTCAGCCAGATCCGAATGCCTTAAGGGCTGATTCTGAGGCCAGAGTGTTGTTTAGGACATCTGCCATTCTATGAGTCTGCTGTGTATCCCATTTCCCATGTTGGATCCTTCCCTCCCTTTTTGATTCTATCAGTTAGTATTAGCAGACACTTGTCTTGTGTGATCCCTTTGACTCTTAGACCTATCCAAGTCATCGAATGTGAACTGAAATTGACCACTTGGACTAGTGAGATGGCATTGGTACATGCCACCTTGATGGGATTGTGTTGGAATCCTCTGGCACATTTCTAACTCCACCATTTGGGGCAAGTCCGATTGAGCATGTCCCAAATTGTACATCAGCTCCCTCTCTTTTTCCACTCTTAAATTTAACAGGGATCACTTTTCAGTTACAATTTAAACACCTAAGAATAATTGTGTGTTAATTACAGAGTTCTACCACTAGTACTAGAACAACAACAACAACAAATATTAAAAAGGATAAAGTATTACATTGTACATCTAGAGTCAGGACAAGAGCTGATCAGGTCATTGTTTCTTATAGTGTCCATTTCACTTAGCAGGTTTCCCCTTTGGTGCTCAGTTGTCGCCAATCAGGGAAAACAAATGATATTTGTCTCTTTGGGACTGGCTTAATTCACTCAGCATGATGTTTTCCAGATCCCTCCATCTTGTTGTAAATGACTGGGTTTCAGTGTTCCTTACTGCTGTATAGTATTCTATGGAGTACATGTCCCATAATTTCTTCATCCAGTTTACTGTTGATGGGCATTTGGGTTGGTTCCAGGTCTTAGCTATTGTGAATTGAGCTGCAATAAACATTAATGTGCAGATGGCTTTTTTATTTGCCAAACTTCTTACATATTGATGACCGCGTTTCTATGTTTCTGTGTGTAACACATCTTTAAGCATCTTTTGCAGGGCTGGACCAGTGGTGACAAATTCTTTCAATTTCTGTTTGCTATGAAAGGTCTTTATTTCACCTTCATTCACAAATGAGAGCTTTGCAGGATATAATATTCTGGGCTTGAAGTTTTTTTTCTCTAAGTACTTGGGCTATATCTCACCATTCCCTCCTAGACTGAGGGTTTCTGATGAGAAGTCTTCTGTTAGTCTAATTGGAGATCCTCTGAGTGTAATCTGATGTTTCTCTCTTGCACATTTTAGAATCTCTTCTTTATGTGTCACTGTGGTGAGTTTGATTACAACATGTCATGTTGAGGATCACTTTTGGTCATGTTTATTGGAGATTCTATGTGCTTCCTGCACTTGGATGTCTCTTTCTTTCTCCAAACCTCGGAAGTTTTATACTAGTATCTCATTAAAAAGGACTTATAGCCGGCGCCGTGGCTCAACAGGCTAATCCTCTGCCTTGCGGCGCCGGCACACCGGGTTCTAGCCCCGGTCGGGGCACCGGATCCTGTCCTGGTTGCCCCTCTTCCAGGCCAGCTCTCTGCTGTGGCCAGGGAGTGCAGTGGAGGATGGCCCAAGTGCTTGGGCTCTGCATCCCATGGGAGACCAGAATAAGCACCTGGCTCCTGCCATCAGAACAGCGCGGTGCGCCGGCCGCAGCGCGCTACCGCAGCGGCCATTGGAGGGTGAACCAATGGCAAAAGGAAGACCTTTCTCTCTGTCTCTCTCTCACTGTCCACTCTGCCTGTCAAAAAAAATGGACTTATAATCCTTTCTCTCTCCATGCCCTCAGGAACACCTAGAACCCAAATGTTGGTTTTTTTTAATAATATCCTGTAGATTCCCAACAATATTTTTTAGATTTCTAATTTCCTCTTCTTTTCTTTGGTTTGACTGTATACTTTCCTGTGCTTTCTCTTCTAAGTCTGATATTCTCTCTCCTGCTTCACTGATTCTGTTTTTAAGGCTCTCAAATGTGTTTGTCATTTGTTCCATTAAATTCTTCATTTCATTTCAATTTCTCTTCAATATCACAATTTCATGTCCTACTAAATTCCTCATTTCATTTTGATTCTTCCTTAAGGTTTCATTTTCATGAGAGAGATTTTCTATCCTGTCCAGTAAGGATTTCTGTAGTTCATGAATTTATTTTTGATAACTTCTAAATGTTCTTATCATAAATTTTTTGATATCCATATCTTGCATTTCTTCCATCTCATCATCTTCATAATCTTGTATTGGAGTGTCATGTTCATTTTGGGGGTGTCATAATGTCCTCCTTGTTCCTGTTTCCTCAGTTTCTGCATTTGTTGTTTGGAATTGTGGAGATATTCTTTGGTTTCTTCTTTTTTTCCTCACTGTGGTGGCTTTTCTCATTATACTATGACTCTAGATTAAGTGGACTGCCCGCTTTTGGTGAATCTCTAGAGGCTTGTGGTGGGTGTGGCCAGAGAGCTCTGTTCAGTTCTGTTCATCAGGGTCATAGGTGTGCCAAAGGTGACACACCCAGGTTTGGTGTGGTAAATCTTCCATTTTTTTATTCAGAAGGGAAGTAATTCCACCAAGCTGAGCTATTCTCCTTAAAGGCAATCGGTGCCTGAGTGCTAGCCCCAGTGGGTATAATATTCATCTGCTCTGTCCCAAGGACCACACAAAGGATCTGTACAGTCCTCAGTGTAAGCTCAGATTCCTCTGCAATGTCTCTCCCCATGTTGCCAAGGTTACTAAGTTTGTGGCATCTCCCACCAAGAGTACTCACATCTCAGGCACTCCATCAGTTCTCCCCTATACCCTCAGTTTTTTTTCACAGTCCCAGCTTATAAGCTCCACTCATAGAAGAGTTTGGCAAAGTAGCAGGATATAAAATCAATGCACAAAAATCAACAGCCTTTGATACACAGGCAATGCCACTGCTAGGAAAGAACTTTTAGATCAATCCCATTCACAATAGCCACAAAAACAATCAAATACCTTGGAATAAACTTAGCCAAGGACATTAAAGATCTCTTTGATGAGAATTAAAAAATCTTAAAGAAAGAAATAGAAGAGGATGCCAAAAAGTGGAAAAATCTTCCAGGCTCATGGATTGGAAGAATCAATATCATCAAAATGTCCATTCTCCCAAAAGCAATTTCTAGATTCAATGTGATACCAATCAAGATACCGAAGACCTTCTTCTCAGATCTGGAAAAAAATGATGCTGAAATTCATATGGAGGCATAGAAGACCTCAAATAGTTAAAGCAATCTTGTACAACAAAAACAAAGCCGGAGGCATCACAATACCAGATTTCAGGACATACTACAGGACAGTTGTAATCAAAACAGCATGGCACTGGTACAGATGGATAGACCAATGGAACAGAATAGAAATACCAGAAATCAACCCAAACATCTATAGCCAACTTATATTTGATCAAGGATCTAAAACCAATTCCTGGAGCAAGGCCAATCTATTCAATAAATGGTGCTGGGAAAACTGGATTTCCACATGCAGAAGCTTGAAGCAAGACCCCTACCTAACACCTTACACAAAAATCCCCATGTAGGATCTCTGTCCTTAATGTGTTGTACAATGTGAATCAATGGTATAACTAGTACTCAAACAATACTTTACACTTTTTGTTTCGTGTGGGTGCAAACTGTTGAAATCTTTACTTAATATACACTAAATTGATGTTTTGTATATAAAAATAATTGAAAATAAATCTTGATGTGAATGTAATGGGAGAGGTTGTGGGAGATGGGAGGGTTATGGGTGTGAGGGAAGTTATGGGGGGGAGAAAGCCACTGTAATCCAAAAGCTGTACTTTGGAAATTTATATTTATTAAATAAAAGTTTTTAAAAAAAGAGTCAAAGGGATCACACAAACAAGACAAGTGTTTCCTAATACTCACTGATAGAATTAAAAAGGAACGAATGATCCAACGTGGGAAGTGGGATACACAGCAGACTCATGGTATGGCAGATGTCCTAAACAGCACTCTGGCCTCAGAATCAGTCCTTAAGGCATTCAGATCCGGATGAAAAGCCCATGAGAGTATTTCAGGCATGGAAAGCCAAGATACCATGGAAAAGAAAAACCTAAATGAAAGATCTCTGCAAGTGAGATCCCAGTGGAAAGAAAAGGTCATCAAAGAAGGAGGTACCTTTATCTGAAGGCAGGAGAGAACTTCCACTTTGACTATGACCTTGTCTAAATGAGATCAAAGTTGGTAAACTCAAAAGGTTTCCCTAGCCTTGGCAACTCATGACAAGAGCCTTGGGTGATTACTGATGCCATAAACAAGAATATCAATTTGTTTTGTCAACAACTTGAGTCACTGTGCAATTACTCCTATGTAGGATCTCTGTCCTTAATGTGTTGTACAGTGTGAATTAATGCTGTAACTAGTACTCAAAAAGTATTTTACACTTTGTGTTTCTGTGTGTGGGCACAAACTGTTGAAATCTTTACTTAATAAATACTAAATTAATCTTCTGTATATAAAGATAATTGAAAATGAATCTTTATGTGAATGGAATGGGAGGAGTGGGAGATGGGAGGGTTGTGGTTGGGAGGGAAGTTAAGGGGGGGAAAAAGCCATTGTAATCCATAAACTGTACTTTGGAAATTTATATTTATGAAATAAAAGTTTAAAAAATAACTATCTTAAATGTAAATGGCTTAAATTAATAAATATTAACATTATTAAATTTATTATTAATAGAGTGACTGGATGAATAAAAAAAAACTGCCTATAAGAAAATCACCTTGAAGCACATGCACAAACTGAAAGTGAAGGAAGAGATGGAAAATTCCATGTAAATTCAATGAAAGTTGGCTTAGTCATACTTAGGTCAGATGAAATAAATTTAAAATTAAAGGTAATACAAATACAGAAAAGGTCATTTCATAATAATGTAAAGGTCTGTCCAGCAGGAGGAAATAATACTTGAAAAATATATATACACCCTGGGGCAGGCATTGTGGTACAGTTGATTAAGCTTCCAATTGGGATGACTGCATCCCATGTTAGTGCTTGTTCTAGTCTCCACTACTGAGATTTTGACTTCACATAAAAGGAAACAATCATCCAGTAAAGAGATAATCAAAATAGTAGAAAAAATATTTGCAAGCTATTTGTAAGGTATTCATCTGACAAAGGAAAAAAATCTACAATACTGTAGGAACTCAAGGAATTTTTTTTTAAATTAAGGAATGAGAAAAGGATATGAATATGCATGTCTCAAAATAATAAATATAAGTGATGAAAATATGTATAAAAGTCTCTATCACTATCCATCATCAAAATTCAAGTCAAAAGTACAATGGGACATTTTACATCAGCTAAAATGGACAATACCAACAAGACAAAACAAAGTCTAGTGAAGATGTAGAGAACAATGAACCTTTATACACTGTGGGTTTGATTTCAAATTTGTACAGACATTAGGAGGATGGTATGGAGGTTCCTCAAAGAAACAAAAAACAAATCTATTATGTGACCCAGCTATCCTGCTTGTCTTTATATGTAATCCAGAGGTAATGAATTCAGGATTTGGAAAAGACATGTGCACTCCCATATTCACTATAGCACTATTAGCAACAGCCAAGATTTGAAATCAATCTAGGGGTCCATCAGTGGATGACTAGGTAATGTGGTATATACACACAATAGAGTTTTGTTCAGCTACAGATACGAAAGAAATTCATGGGGGCCAGCACCGTGGCTCCCTTGGTTAATCCTCCGCCTGCGGTGCTGGCATCCCATATGGGTGCCAGGTTCTAGTCCCAGTTGCACCTCTTCCAGTCCAGCTTTCTGCTCTGGCCCATGAAGGCAGTGAAGGATGGCCCAAGTACGTGGGCCCCTGTACCCACATGGGAGACCAGGAAGGAGCACCTGGCTACTGGCTTCGGATCGGCATAGCTCCAGCCATAGTGGCCATTTGGGGGCTTAACCAATGGAAGGAAGACCTTTCTCTCTGCTCTGTCTCCCTCTCTCACTAACTCTGTCATATATAGAAAAAAGAAAGAAATCCTGATATGTGTAGCAAATGTATAGAACTGGAGGTCATTAGGTTATATGAAATAAGTCAGACACAGAAGGCAAATAAAATACATTCTGCCTCATATATGGATGCTTAAAAATGATGATCTGGCCAGTGCATGGCTCACTTGGCTAATCCTCAACCTTCGGCTCTGGCACACCAGGTTCTAGTCCCGGTCGGGGCACCAGATTCTGTCCTGGTTGCTCCTCTTCCAGTCCAGCTCTCTGCTGTGGCCCGGAAATGCAGTGGAGGATGGCCCAAGACCTTGGGCCCTGCACCCACGTGGGAGACCAGGAGAAGCACCTGGGAGCTGCACCAATACAAAGCCAGGAGCCAGGTGCCTTTCCTGGTCTCCCATGTGGGTGCAGGCACCCAAGCACCTGAGCCATCCTCCACTGACTTCCCGTGCCACAGCAGAGAGCTGGACTGGAAGAGCAGCAGCCAGGACTAGAACCCAGTGCCCATATGGGATGCCAGCACCACAGGCAGAGGATTAACCAAGTAAGCCATGGCGCTCACCCCAGAAAATATACTACAAACAACTGCAAAGATTTTCAAAAAAAAATTTGTGCTAAAACTTTAAATTTAGGCTTTTTTATTTGAAAGACAGAGGTAGAGGGAGTAGGGAAGAGGGAGGGAAAGAAGGAAGGAGAGACCGAGATCTTCTATTTACTGGTTCACACCCCCAAATGCTCAAAACAGCTGAGACTGGGCTTGGTCATAACCAAGAGCCAGGAACTGTATCTGGGTCTCCCATGTTGGTGGCAAGGAACCATGTACTTGGGCTATCGCCTGCTGCCTCCCAGGATGTGCATTAACAGGAAGAGGGGTTGGAAACAAAGGCAAGACTCAAATCTAGGCACTCCAATATGAGATATGGGAGTCATAGTGATGTCCTAATTGCTTTGGCACAATGTCCATCCCTAACATTATCTTTTAATTCCATTTCCATAAACTTTTTTAAATTATCTCATACACCTTAGGAACAGAATAGAGGGCCTAAAGGTAAATTCAAACATCTCTAGCTAACTGACTTTCAACAAAAGTGCTAAGAATATGCATTGCAGAAAGGACAGTCTTCTCAAAAAACAGTGCTTGGAATATTGAATATCCACATGTAGAAGAATGAAACTAGACCTTACTTCTCACTGTGTACAAAAAAATAACTCAGGGATATTTATTTATCCTAGCGATTAAGATGCTGGTACTTCATATGAGAGTACCTCAGATGTTCCACCTCAACCCAGTTAGAATAGCTTTCATATAGAAATCAAAAAGTAACAAATGCTCTCTTTGTGCCCTTCCTACTCCACTCCTCCTTCCTCTCCTCTCCCTCCTTCTTCCTCTTACTTCCCCTCCTCCTTCCTCTCCTTTCCCTTTCCTCCTTCCTCTCCCCTCCCCCTTTCCCTCCCTACCCCTCTCTCCCCCTCCTTCTATCTGTAATTCTCTGTCACTCTGTGTTTCTGCCTTTCAAATAAATAAATACTTTTTTAAAAAAGAACAAAATAGAAATATTGGAGATGAAATTGTCAATCAGTGAAATAAAAAATGAAGGAGAGCATTTTTTTTTAAAATGTATTTGAAAATTAGAATTGCAGGAAGAGAGAGAGAGAAAGAGAGAGAATCTTCCACCTGTTAGTTCACTCTCCAAAGGGCTGCAATTTCCAGTGCTGGGCTGGGCCATAGCCAGGAGCCTGAAGCTTCATTCAGGTGTCCTGTGTGGGTTCAAGGGCACAAGGACTGGTGTCATCTCCTGCTCTTTTCCCAGGCACATTAGTAAAGAGCTAGATCAGATGTGGAGCAGCCAGGATTCCCACTGTTGCCCATATGAGATGCTGGCACTGCAGATGTAGTTTAACCCATGTGAGTACAACTCTGGCTCCTGATTGAGAACTTTAACAGTAGAATAGGCAAAGTGGAAGAAAGAGTTTTTGAACTTGAGGACAGGAATTTTGAAACAATGCAATCAGACAAAAATAAACAGAAAAGAAATAAAAAGGATGAAGTCTATGTGAAATATGGGATCCCACAAATGACTAAATATTCATATTATATGTACTCCTGAAGGAGGAGCAAAGAAAAAAGGTGTTGAGAACCTTCTAAATGAAATAGTTGAAAATTTTCCATGTCTTGAAATAGACATGGACCTCCAGTTATAAGAAGCTCAAAGAACCCCAAGCAGATACAAACAATAAAGGTCTTCTCCACAGCATATTGTTACCAAACTGTCAAAAGCTAAAGACAGGAGAAAGTTCTAAAGACAGTAAGAGAAAAGCATCATTACAGATAAAGGAAAATGCATTAGATTGACATCAAACTCCTCAGCAGAAACCCTACAGGCCAGAAGAGAGTGATATGATTTATTCAAAGTCTTAAAAGAAAGAAAACATTTCAACCCAAGAATATTATATCTAGTGAAGCTATACTTTAAAAGTGAAGGAGAAATAAAGTATTTTCCAGATAAGCAAAAACAGAGAATTCACCACCCCAGACCTGACTTACAAGAAATTCTGAAGGGTGCCCTTGCCTTAGAAGTAACCATGAAAACACATGACACCACCTAATTCACCAACAGAGCAGATAAAATAATTATCTAATCAACAAATAACAGCTATTAGTTCTTATTTATCAATACTAACTTGGAATGTAAATGTTAAATTAAATTCACCAACAAAAGACTTAGTTTGGTTAAACAGATAAAAACCACAACCGCACTATATGCTGCCTACAAGAAAATCATTTCACAAAGATACACACAGACTGAAAGTGAAGGATTGGAAAAAGATATACTAGGCAAATGGAAATCAAAAGCGAGCTTGTTTAGCTATCCTGGCATCAGGTAAAACATACTTTAAATCAAAAAATAATTAAAGAAGGACATTATATTTTTTTGACTGGCAGAGTGGACAGTGAGAGAGAGACAGAGAGAAAGGTCTTCCTTTTGCCGTTGTTTCACCCTCCAATGGCTGCCGCGGTAGCGCACTGCGGCTGGCGCACCGCGCTGATCCGATGGCAGGAGCCAGGTGCTTCTCCTGGTCTCCCATGGGGTGCAGGGCCCAAGCACTTGGGCCATCCTCCACTGCACTCCCTGGCCACAGCAGAGAGCTGGCCTGGAAGAGGGGCAACTGGGACAGGATTGGTGCCCCAACCGGGACTAGAACCCGGTGTGCCGGCGCCGCAAGGCAGAGGATTACCCTAGTGAGCCGCGGCGCCGGCCAGGATATTATATTTTGATTAAAGGCTCAATTCAACAAGAAGACATATCATAAATATATATATGTATATATATATACACACACACACACACACATATATATATACCTGACACAAGACCATCCCTATATATATATATGAAAAATACTACTAGATCTAAATGGAGTGATATATTCCAATATAATAATATATGTTGTTAGACAATAAAGGAATAAGACCAGAAAGAAACAATAGAACACTCACAATATTTGGAAATTAAGCATTTTCTAGGATATCATATGGAGTGAAATAAGCTGGACCTAGAAAGACAAAATTCCAGATGTTCTGCCTTATATGTGGAAGCTAAAATTTTTTAAAAAGAAATTTCTGTGTGTTGCCAGTATTGCAGCAAATATAGTTTTCTAAAACTTGGTCCTATACATTTGTCAAAACAATGGTTAGGAATGTTATTATACTACTGTAGTTTTAAGGATCTGTTATTACTTTAAGCTTTACTGTATATGGGTGAAATGGTCATTTTTCTGTTCAATTATTATTTATAGCCATTGTCTATATTCCCATTAAATTGGGTCTTTTTGCTTTTTACTTGTTAAATTTCTTATTGGTGAAGTATTAAGCCTTTTTATTGTAAAGTTTAAAATATGTTATCTCAAAAACTAAAAAAAAGGTGGAGAAGGAAGGTGGTAGAAAGAATGGTGAGAGGGATGAAGGGAGGTAGAAAGGAAGAGAATATCTTTTTGTTGTTAGAATTGTGTCTATGAATCATTGAATGTGTTAAAAACTAACTAAAAATTAAAATTAAACAATTAAATAGATGAAACAGGGGCTCGTGTTGTGGCACTGCAGGTTAAGCGATGGCCTGTGACACCAGCATCCCATATGAGCACCAGTTCAAGTCCCAATTGCTCTAATTTCCATCCAGCTCCATGCTATTTTGCCTTGGAAAGCAGCAACATATTGTCCAAGTGCTTGGGCTCCTGCCACCCATGTGGGAGATCTTGTTGGATGTCCAGGCTCTGGCTTCAGCCTGACTACAGGGGCCATTTGGAATGAACCAGAAGATGGAAGATTTCTCTCTTTCTCTCTTTTTTAACTCTGCCTTTCATATAAATAAATCTTTTTAAAAAGAAAATATACATTTGAAGGAATTGCATGCAAATTTTAAAAAAGAACTTGTAAAATTCAATAAAAGAAGGAAATTCCCCAATTTAAATACTGATAGAATACACAGACACCTTAAACATATATATGTTTATATGTATACACATATTAAAAATAAGCACATAAAGCATTCTGAATATTAAGAAAATTATTAGAAAGTTAAATGCACTGTACATTAAGGACAAGCATATTTGAACAGCAATAAGATGGACACATCATGTATTAGGATGGTTTTATTTAAAAAGTCAACACAACAACAAAATTTTTGCAAGAATACAGAATAGCAGTATATCTCATTCATTACTGGTGAGAATGCATAGTGGGACAACCATTTTATCAGACATCTTGAGGTGTTATTAGAAATCCAACCATAGTATCACCATATCATACAGCATACAGGTTCCAATATCTTTAAAATGAGTAGATAAAAACTGATGTGAGGGGCCAGTGATACAGCACAGTGGGTTAAAGCCCTGGCCTGAAGTGCCAGCATCCCATATGGATGCCAGTTCTAGTCCCAGCTGCTCCTCTTTGATCCAGCTCTCTGCTATGGCCTGGGAAAGCAGTAGAAGATGGCCCAAGTCCTTGGGCCTCTGCACCCATGTGGGAGACCCAGAAAAATTTTCTGTCTCCTGATTTTGGATCGGCTCTGCTCCACCCTTTGCAGCCATCTGGGGAGTCAACCAGTGGGTGGAATACCTCTTTCTCTTTATTTACCTCTACCACTCTCAGTAACTCTGTCTTTCAAACAAATAAAATAAATCTTTAAAAAAATAGAAACTGGGGGGGGGGCGGAGCCAAGATGGCGGAGTGTGAGGATGTGCGACGATAGTTTGGGAAAATAAAGTTTCATAAAAGTGGAATTACTGTAGCCTCAGGAAAAGACTCAAGAAAAAAGCTGCAGAGGAAACACTTCCGGATCTACTGGATGTGACACAGAGGACCTACAGGGAGCCCACCGCGTGGAAACCCAACCACAGGAGCCAAGTCGCAGAATCTCACCAGCGCGGGAACGAATGGGAGGTAAGACAAAAACGTCAGAAACCTGAGACATTGGTGGGGAAAGCCAGAGGCCTCTCTCTCCACTCACCGAGCAAAACAAAGAGCAGGTGCAATTTTACGTATGTAAAGCACCGCCAATGAGTTCACAAACTCAGTAACTTTGGAACTTTGGTGAAACTTGAGAACACATTGAGGGCTGCATAAACTCTTTGATTGGTCCCAGGGATAGATCAAACGAATACTCACAGAGGCCAGATTTCAACTACCCTCAATTCCACTCACCTGTGCCGAATTACTTCCCAACTGAGTCAAAAAAAAAGGGGGGGGGGGCGAGAGATCCAGCAAGGAGCAAGGGAGTGAACAATCTGGGTGAGTCACTTTTTGCACAGCCTTAAACCTGAAGAATCAAGCAGAGCTCTCTGGCCACACCCATCACAGCCTCTAAGGATCCATCAAAGCAGACATCCCACTTAGAGGCATAGTATAACGAGAAAAAAACACCACAGCAAAAAAAAAAAAACCATAAATTATCTCCAACATGCCAAACAACAAACATAGAAACCGAGGTAACAAGAGCAAGGAAGACACTATGGTGTCCCCTAATGAACAAGACACCCAAATGCAAGATTATGAAGATGAAGAGATAGAGGAAATGCAAGAAGCGGATCTCAAAAAATTGATAAGAACATTAAGAAGTTCTCAAAAACAATTTCTTGAACTACAGAAATCCTTAATGGACAAGATAGAAAATCTCTCTCGTGAAAATGAAATATTAAGGAGGAATCAAAATGAAATGAAACAACTAGTAGAACACGAAACTGTGATAGTGACAAAAAACCACAATGAAATGAAGAACTCAATAGATCAAATGACAAACACATTAGAGAGCCTTAAAAACAGAATGGGTGAAACAGAAGAGAGAATATCGGAATTAGAAGACAGAGAACAGGAAAGGAAACAGGCAAACCAAAAAAAGAACAAGAAATCAGAAATCTAAAAAATACTGTCAGGAATCTACAGGATACTCTTAAAAAAACCAACATTCAGGTTCTAGGAGTTCCTGAGCGCATGGAGAGGGAGAAAGGATTAGAAGGCCTTTTTAGTGAGATACTAGCAGAAAATTTCCCAGGTTTGGAGAAGGACAGAGACATCCTAGTACAGGAAGCTCATAGAACCCCTAATAAACATGATCAAAAGAGATCCTCACCACGACACGTCGTAATCAAACTCACCACAGTGAAACATAAAGAAAAGATCCTAAAATGTGCAAGAGAGAAACGTCAGATTACTCTCAGAGGATCTCCAATTAGACTCACAGCTGACTTCTCATCAGAAACCCTACAAGCTAGGAGAGAATGGCGAGATATAGCCCAGGTACTGAGAGAGAAAAACTGCCAGCCCAGAATAGTATATCCTGCAAAGCTCTCATTTGTAAATGAAGGTGAAAGAAAGACTTTTCATAGCAAACAGAAACTGAAAGAATTTGTTGCCACTCGTCCAGCCCTACAGAAGATTCTTAAAGATGTGTTACATACAGAAACACAGAAACACGGTCACCAATATGAAAGAAGGTAAAGGAAGGAAACCTCACACCAAAAGATCACAGGAGTCTCAAACCATATATTGGAAAAAATCTTTGGCAAATGACAGGGCAAAGTTACTCCTTCTCAATAGTCACATTGAATGTTAATGGCCTGACCTGTCCAGTTAAAAGAAACCGATTGGCTGATTGGGTTAAGGAACAAAACCCATCTTTTTGCTGCTTACAAGAAACTCATCTTTCCAACAATGATGCATACAGACTGAAAGTGAAAGGCTGGAAAAAGATATACCATGCCAACAGAAATGAAAAAAGAGCGGGCGTAGCCATCTTAATATCGGACAACATAAACTTTTCCACAAAAACTGTTAGGAGAGACAAAGAGGGGCACTATATAATGATTAAGGGATCCATTCAACAGGAAGATATAACGATTATCAATGTATATGCACCTAATTACAGGGCACCAGCTTATTTAAAAGACTTGTTAAGGGACTTAAAGGGAGACTTAGACACCAATACAATAGTTCTGTGGGACTTCAATACTCCATTCTCAGAGATAGACAGATCAACAGGACAGAAGATCAACAAGGAGACAGTAGATTTAAATGACACTATAGCCCAAATGGATCTAACAGATATCTACAGAACATTTCATCCTGCATCTAAAGACTTTACATTCTTCTCAGCAGTACATGAAACCTTCTCTAGATTTGACCACATACTAGGCCATAAAGCAAGTCTCAGCAAAGTCAAAAGAATTAGAATCATACCATGCAGCTTCTCAGACCACAAAGGAATGAAATTGGAAATTAGCAACTCGGGAATCCCTAGAGCACGTGCAAACACATGGAGACTGAACAACATGCTCCTGAATGAACAATGGGTCATAGAAGAAATTAAAAGACAAATCAAAAATGTTCTGGAAGTAAATGAGGATAACAGCACATCATACCAAAACCTCTGGGATACAACAAAAGCAGTGTTAAGAGGAAAATTTATATCAATAGGTGCCTACATCAAGAAATGGGAGAGGCACCAAATAGATGAGCATTCAAGTCATCTCAATGATCTAGAAAATCAGCAGCAAACCAGACCAAAACCCTGTAGGAGAAGAGAAATAATTAAAATCAAAGAAGAAATCAACAGGATTGAATCCAAAAAAAAAATTACAAAAAATCAGCCAAACAAGGAGCTGGTTTTTTGAAAAAATAAACAAAATTGACACCCCATTGGCCCAACTCACTAAAAAAAGAAAAGACCCAAATCAATACAATTAGAGATGAAAAGGGGAAATGTAACAATAGACAACACAGAAATAAAAAGAATCATCAGAAATTACTACAAGGACTTGTATGCCAGCAAGCAGGGAAATCTATCAGAAATGGACAGATATAACCTACCTAAATTGAGCCAGGAAGACATAGAAAACCTAAACAGACCAATAACTGACACAGAAATTGAAACAGTAATAAAGGCCCTCCCAACAAAGAAAAGCCCAGGGCCAGATGGATTCACTGCTGAGTTCTACCAGACATTTAGAGAAGAACTAACTCCAATTCTTCTCAAACTATTCAGGGCAATCGAAAAAGAGGGAATCCTCCCAAATTCTTTCTATAAAGCCAGCATCACCTTAATTCCTAAGCTGGAAAAAGATGCAGCATTGAAAGAGAATTACAGACCAATATCCCTGATGAACATAGATGCAAAAATCCTCAATAAAATTCTGGCCAAATGAATGCAACAACACATCAGAAAGAT
Source organism: Lepus europaeus (assembly GCF_033115175.1). NCBI lineage: Eukaryota > Metazoa > Chordata > Mammalia > Lagomorpha > Leporidae > Lepus > Lepus europaeus. The sequence goes on from NW_026909015.1 coordinate 148,756, forward strand.
CATCCACCCAGACCAAGTGGGATTTATCCCTGGTATGCAGGGATGGTTCAACATTCGCAAAACAATCAACGTAATACACTACATTAACAGACTGCAGAAGAAAAACCATATGATTCTCTCAATAGATGCAGAGAAAGCATTTGATAAAATACAACACCCTTTCATGATGAAAACTCTAAGCAAACTGGGTATAGAAGGAACATTCCTCAATACAATCAAAGCAATATATGAAAAACCCACGGCCAACATCCTATTGAATGGGGAAAAGTTGGAAGCATTTCCGCTCAGATCTGGTACCAGACAGGGATGCCCACTCTCACCACTGCTCTTCAATATAGTTCTGGAAGTCTTAGCCAGAGCTGTTAGGCAAGAAAAAGAAATTAAAGGGATACAAATTGGGAAGGAAGAACTCAAACTATCCCTCTTTGCAGATGATATGATTCTTTATTTAGGGGACCCAAAGAACTCTACTAAGAGACTATTGGAACGCATTGAAGAGTTTGGCAAAGTAGCAGGATATAAAATCAATGCACAAAAATCAACAGCCTTTGTATACACAGGCAATGCCACGGCTGAGGAAGAACTTCTAAGATCAATCCCATTCACAATAGCTACAAAAACAATCAAATACCTTGGAATAAACTTAACCAAGGATGTTAAAGATCTCTACGATGAAAACTACAAAATCTTACAGAAAGAAATAGAAGAGGATACCAAAAAATGGAGGAATCTTCCATGCTCATGGATTGGAAGAATCAATATCATCAAAATGTCTATTCTCCCAAAAGCAATTTATACATTCAATGCAATACCAATCAAGATACCGAAGACCTTCTTCTCAGATCTGGAAAAAATGATGCTGAAATTCATATGGCAACACAGAAGACTTTGAATAGCCAAAGCAATCTTGTACAACAAAAACAAAGCTGGAGGCATCACAATACCAGATTTCAGGACATACTACAGGGCAGTTGTTATCAAAACAGCATGGTCCTGGTACAGAAACAGATGGATAGACCAATGGAACAGAATAGAAACACCAGAAATCAATCCAAACATCTACAGCCAACTTATATTTGATCAAAGATCCAAAACTAATCCCTGGAATAAGGACAGTCTATTCAATAAATGGTGCTGGGAAAATTGGATTTCCACGTGCAGAAGCTTGAAGCAAGACCCATACCTTTCACCTTACACAAAAATTCACTCAACATGGATTAAAGACTTAAATCTATGACCCAAAACCATCAAATTATTAGAGAGCATGGGAGAAACCCTGCAAGATATAGGTACTGGCGAAGACTTCTTGGAAAAGACCCCAGGAGCACAGGCAGTCAAAACCAAAATTAACATTTGGGATTGCATCAAATTGAGAAGTTTCTGTACTTCAAAAGAAACAGTCAGGAAAGTGAAGAGGCAACCGACAGAATGGGAAAAAAATATTTGCAAACTATACTACACATAAAGGGTTGATAACCAGAATCTACAAAGAAATCAAGAAAATCCACAACATCAAAACAAACAATCCACTTAAGAGATGGGCCAAGGACCTCAATAGACATTTTTCGAAAGAGGAAATCCAAATGGCCAACAGACACATGATAAAATGTTCAAGATCACTAGCCATCAGAGAAATGCAATTCAAAACCACAATGAGGTTTCACCTCACCCCGGTGAGAATGGCTCACATTCAGAAATCTACCAACAACAGATGCTGGAGAGGATGTGGGGAAAAAGGGACACTAACGCACTGTTGGTGGGAATGCAAACTGGTTAAGCCACTATGGAAGTCAGTCTGGAGATTCCTCAGAAACCTGAACATAACCCTACCATACAACCCAGCCATCCCACTCCTTGGAATTTACCCAAAGGAAGTTAATTTGGCTAATAAAAAAGCCATCTGCACATTAATGTTTATTGCAGCTCAATTCACAATAGCTAAGACCTGGAACCAACCCAAATGCCCATCAACAGTAGACTGGATAAAGAAATTATGGGACATGTACTCCATAGAATACTATACAGCAGTAAGGAACAATGAAACCCAGCCATTTGCAACAAGATGGAGGAATCTGGAAAACATCATGCTGAGTGAATTAAGCCAGTCCCAAAGAGACAAATATCATTTGTTTTCCCTGATCGGCGACAACTGAGCACCAAAGGGGAAACCTGTGAAAGTGAAATGGACACTATAAGAAACAATGACCTGATCAGCTCTTGTCCTGACTCTAGATGTACAATGTAATACTTTATCCTTTTTAGTATTTGTTGTTGTTGTTGTTGTTCTAGTACTAGTGGTAGAACTCTGTAATTAACACACAATTATTCTTAGGTGTTTAAATTTTAACTGAAAAGTCATCCCTGTTAAATTTCAGAGTGGAAAAAGAGAGGGAGCAGATGTACAATTTGGGACATGCTCAATCGGACTTGCCCCAAATGGTGGAGTTAGAAATGTGCCAGGGGATTCCAATACAATCCCATCAAGGTGGCATGTAGCAATGCCATCTCACTAGTCCAAGTGATCAATTTCAGTTCACAACCGATAGGTCTGATAGGTCTAAGAGTCAAAGGGATCACACAAACAAGACAAGTGTCTGCTAATACTAACTGATAGAATCAAAAAGGGAGAGAAAGATCCAACATGGGAAGCGGGATACACAGCAGACTCATAGAATGGCAGATGTCCTAAAGAACAACTCTGGCCTCAGAATCAGCCCTTAAGGCATTCAGATCTGGCTGAAGAGCCCATGAGAGTATTGTAGGCATGGGAAGCCAAGATACCATGGAAAAGAAAAAAAAAGAAGAAGACCTAAATGAAAGATCTCTGTGAGTGAGATCCCAGTGGAAAGAACGGGGCCATCAAAGTAGGTACCTTTCTCTGAAGGGAGGAGAGAACTTCCACTTTGACAATGACTCTATCAGAATAAGATCAAAGTCAACAAACTCTAAAGGCTTCCATAGCCCTGGCAACTCATGACTAGAGCCTAGGGAGATTAATGACGCCATGAACAGGAGTGTCAAATTGTTAAGTCAGCAACAGAAGTCACTGTGTACTTACATCCCATGTGGGATCTGTCCTTAATGTGTTGTCTAATGTGCAGTGATGCTATAACTAGTACTGAAACAGTATTTTTACACTTTGTGTTTCTGCGTGGGTACAAACTGATGAGATCTTTACTAATTATATACTGAATCGATCTTCTGTATATAAAGATAATTGGAAATGAAAAAAAAAACCTGGTGTTAAATTGGAAATGGCATAGAAAACTAAATAATTTTTTTAAAAAAATATTATGTAGGATCTCTGTCTTTAATGTGCTGTACACTCTTATTTAATGCTATAACTAGTACTCCAACAGTATTTTTTTTTTACTTTGCGTTGCTATATGGGGCAAACTGTTGAAATCGTTACCTAATATATACTAAACTTATCTTCTGTATATAAAGAGAATTGAAAATGAATCTTGATGTGATTGGAAGGGCAGAGGGAGCGGGAAAGGGGAGGGTTGTGGGTGGGAGGGAAGTTTTGGGAGGAGGGAGCCATTGTAACCCATGAGCTGTACTTTGGAAATTTATATTCATTAAATAAAAGTTTAATAATAAAAAATAGAAACTGATATGAAATATATATAGCAACTTTATCCACAATGGCTAAAACTCATATAGAATCAATTTGTTCTTCAGTAGTTAACCAGAAAACCAAATATTCAATGTGGGTAGAGACCCTGGGAGAAAAGCAGGAGATACAGACATATGGGATGCTTAAGTTATGGTTATTTGGTGTGGGGACATAGAGAAAAACCTGGCTGCAATCAGAGGCATTCCAGCAGCCTAAGCATGACAGGGGTTCAAGCAAAGAGCAGAGAGGTGCATAAAGGTTACAATGAGCTGGAAGCACAGGCAATGAAGTTACTCCAGGGTAGTAGAAAGATTACTCTGGAGAAGGAAAGCAGACAGTTGAGGGAAGATCTTGGCTTCATGTAAGAGGAGCTGAAGGACATGATGATTTGCATGGTACAGGGAGACACTCAAGGAAAGATGTGCTGGAGATGCAGGGAATGGAGACTCATGCAGTTGGCATATGCTGCAGGCACAAGAACTAGGGAATGTTGAAAGCTGACATGAAAGTCAGAGATTTTATAAATGGCAACATACCAAGGGTGAATAGTGGTCACAGTTAAATAAGAGATAGACACTGGAGAAAATACATGGGTTTCAGACATAGGACTGGAGACACATGGAGACCGATATGGCTGCAGGCACAGTGGGGATGGAGATAGTTGGGCAGATAGGATCTGCACATACAGGGTTTGGAAATGCGAGAAAATTAAGGGATTGCAGAAAAATCAGTGCTGAGAGAAAATCCGCATCCTTAAGTGAATGTATTAGGACACACAAATCATCCCAGCTTCCTTCTTAAGAATTAAAAAAGAAAAATATTTGAAGAATATTTAAATAAAGTCAGGAAAATGTAATAGCAAACATCAACAAAATGCTGGTTTCACAAAACTACTATAGAAACATATAAGCAAGGAAAAACATTTCTAAAAATATTAAGAAAATTGGTTGTGTGAGTGCAATCTGTTGAAATCTTTGCTTAGTATATACTAAGTTGATCTTCTGTATATAAAGATAATTGAAAATGAAACTCGATGAAGGATTGGATGGGAGAGGGAGTAGGAGAGGGGAGGGCCACGGGAGGGAGGGAGGTTGGGTGGGGGAAGCCACAATAATACAAAAATTGCACTTTGTAAATTCACATTTATTAAATAAAAAAGAAAAAAATTAAGAAAATTTATAAGCCAACAACCAATTTTAAGAGATTAAAACATCAGGCCGGTGCCATGGCTCACTTGGTTAATCCTCCACCTGCGGCACTGGCATCCCATATGGGCACTGGGTTCTAGTCCCAGTTGCTCCTCTTCCAGTCCAGCTCTCTGCTGTGTCCTGGAAAGGCAATGGAGGATGGCACAAGTGCTTGGGCCCTGCACCCACATGGGAGACCAGGAGGAAGCACCTGGCTCCTGCCTTCGGATCAGTACAGCACTGACAAGAGCAACCATTTGGGGAGTGAACCATTGGATGGAAGACCTTTCTCTCTCTCTTTCTCTCTCTCTTTCTCTCTCTCACTGTCTGTAACTCTACCTGTAAAAAAAGAGAGAGAGAGAGATTAAAACATGGAGGCTGGTGCTGTGGTGCAGTGAGTTAAAGCCAGGCCTGCAGCACCAGCATCCCACAGGGGCGCTGGTTCGAGTCCCAGTTGCTCCACTTCTGATCCAGCACTCTGCTATGTCCTGGGAAAGGGGCCAAGTGCTTGGGCCCCTTCTCCCACATGGGAGACCCAGAAAACACTCCTTGCGCCTTGCTTTGGATCAACTCAGCTCTGGCCATTGCAGTCATTTGGGGAGTGAATCAGTGGATGGAAGACCTCTCTCATTCTCTAGCTCTACCTCTTTCTGTAACTCTGTCTTTCAAATAAATAAAATAAATCTTTAAAAACAAAGAAAAAGAAATTAAAACAGTGCTGTTCTTTACAGAGCTTATAGAACTCACCAAGATATTAAGATTTTGTTGTTATCAAAACAGCATGGTACTGGTACAGAAACAGAAGGATAGACGAATGGAACAGAATAGAAACACCAGAAATCAATCCAAACATCTACAGCCAACTTATATTTGATCAAAGATTCAAAACTAATCCCTGGAATGAAGACAGCCTATTCAATAAATGGTGCTGGGAAAATTGGATTTCCATGTGCAGAAGCTTGAAGCAAGACCCATACCTTTCACCTTACACAAAAATTCACTCAACATGGATTAAAGACTTAAATCTACGAACCGAAACCATCAAATTATTAGAGAGCATTGGAGAAACCCTGTGAGATATAGGTACAGGCAAAGACTTCTTGGAAAAGACCCCAGGAGCACAAGCAGTCAAAGCCAAAATTAACATTTGGGATTGCATCAAATTGAGAAGTTTCTGTACTTCAAAAGAAACAGTCAGGAAAGTGAAGAGGCAACCGACAGAATGGGAAAAAATATTTGCAAACTATACTACACATAAAGGGTTGATAACCAGAATCTACAAAGAAATCAAGAAAATCCACAACAACAGAACAAACAACCCACTTAAGAGATGGGCCAAGGACCTCAATAGACATTTTTCGAAAGAGGAAATCCAAATGGCCAACAGACACATGATAAAATGTTCAAGATCACTAGCCATCAGGGAACTGAATATAAAAACCACAATGAGGTTTTACCTCACCACAGTTTAAACAGCTTCATACAGCAACCAAAGAAACAATAAATGCTAGTAGGGATGTGGGGGGGAAATACACTCTTCTTGGAATGTAAACTAGGACAGCTGTTGTGGAAAACAGTATGGAGATTCTTCAGAAATCTGAACATAGATCTACTATATGACCCAGCCATCCTACTCCTGGGAATTTACCCAAATGAAATAAAATCAGCTTGTGAAAGTTATCTGTACCTCCATGTTTACTGCAGCTCAATTCACAATAACTAAGATATGGAATCAACCTAGTTGTACATCAACTATTGACTGGATAAAGAAAATGTGTTATATATACACTATGAACTACTACTCAGCTATAAAAAATAATGAAATTCTGTCCTTTGCAATAAAATGCTGCAACTGGAAGTCATTATACTTAATGAAATAAGCCAGTTCCTAAAATACAAATATATTATGTTTTCCCTGATCTGTAATAATAAAGAGAACAAAAAATGTAATATATATGAATGAAACTAATGTTTTGATATCTGATTATTGTCTACAACCCTTATCTCTACTGTTGAGAAATTGGCTCTTTTTTCTTACTATCTGTTGAATTCTTTACTTAGTGTTAGGGTAAGTTTATAAATATAAAATGAACTGAAAATGTGTCACTGTAAAAATTAAATGAAAGAATATGACAGGAAGTAGGAGGGAGGATGGCAGCATGAATGGGATGGAGGGTAGGGTGGGAATTAGCACTATGCTCCTAAATCTGTACATATAAAATATATGAAATGTATTCACCTTATATAACTAGAAAATTATTTAAAAATTGACTTCATAGTTCAAAATCTGCTACATTTCGAAATCCAATTTCCAAAAGCATAAATATAAGATGAAATAGGAAAATCCCTATATAATTTAATAAGTTGAATCAATATTTGGAAATCCAAACCAACCAATCAAAAAAAAAAATGTTCCACAAGCAAAATTCTGGGTCCAGACTTATGGAACATTATACACTTCTAAGAGAAAAAACACTGAATTTCCCTGACTTGTTCCAAGTGGACATACACAGAATGTTTTTGAATCTGTTTTGGGAAGCCAATGTGCAAATGAGACCAGGATATGCAATGAAAATGAAATCAAAAAGCATGTCTTTCCTAAACTGAGGTACATATATTCTAAGCAAAATATGATTATATGAATTCAATCACATAGGAAAGCATACCAGATCAATAACAAGTGAGCTACACTAAAAAGTAAAGATTTTTAGCATTCTCAAACAAACCCTATAAATCATCCAGATAGGTGAAAAATATGATGAAATTACACGATCATTTAGATTAAATATTAAAAAACATTTAATAAAATTCAATATCCAACCAGAAAATAAATCAACTTATAGCAAAATAGGAAAACACAGTGACTTCCTTCATGTGATCAAGATAGTATAAAATGGACCACAGCGCGCTGCTTAATACAGGGCAGTGAAAGCCTTCTTCCTGGGAACAGACCAGGACATGACTGGCTTTCTCCCCATCGCTCTTCAACACTATACTGGAGGAGTGGTCAGGGAAATCAACAACAAAGAAACAAAGTTTAAATATCACCTTCTAAGCAATAAAACTCAATATATGTGGGTGACACCATTACATGGAGAGATAATCGCATCTAACCCCAAGCCAAATACAACCGGTAAGTGAATTTAGCAAGACTACCAGGTAGACAATCATTATAAGTCATAGCAAGAAACAGACAGGCAATATTAAAGGACAAAAGGCAAACTAGCGAACACATATCTACAAGAGAAATTTAAATTATGTAATATGTTTAAACATTATTCAAATGCATATTAAACACACAGGCACACACACAAACGACACAACAGAGAAATAACTCCAGAACATGGAGAGAAGCAAAGACCCAGAAGTCAATAAAATACCAGTAGGTCCGGAAATTGTATCTTACCTGAATGCGGTTTTATATCACAAGAGCTGTGCCAGGGACACTGAAGTGATGGCGTCCACCTCTGGGGAGTCCAGTAGTAGAGGAGGCGGCTTCAGACCCCAGCCGCAGCTCTCCTCACCTGGCAACAGTCCCCCACTATGCCAGGGAGCATACTGATTGGCTATGGCTTTATGACGTCATCCATGCCCACCCCCACCCCCCTTTGCAAACTGTCCAACCAGGCACACCTCGAGGGAGGGGAAACCATGTAATCTCGCGAGATCATCACGTCACTGTCCCTTCCAGGCTGCACTGGTCAAAGTGTCCGTGTGGTGGCGCATCTTTCTCCCCATGCAAAGAGGAAGCCGGACACTTGAGAAGCAGGAAAGGCGGAGTGCTTAGAGTCAGGTGTCTGAGAAGGGAGAGGTGGAACGGCTGGATCCTGACGGAACTGATTGTCCAGTGACTCAGACTTCCCCATGGTGAGTTCTTGAATCTGCAGACTCCGGAGGTGAGGGCTGGGCTGGCCCTGGAATATGGATGACATGCCTTGTCCATGTACACAGCAACTGTTAAATCGGATTGGAAAAGCCTTTGGCACTGCTGTTTCTCCAACCTCATTCTAGTGTGTTGGCCAGTCTGCAGAAGGGGCATCAGACCAGCCAGGGGTTAGAGCAGAAGGAAAGGCAACTTCCCCAGCAGGAGCCAAGGCTGGCTCACCCTCACAGACACACAGAGCCACACCTTCTCACAGGGAGGGGGCCATCCAGGGAAGCAGTCCCTGGTTCCATCCCCAGGATGCTGGTAAAGACCACGGCCCTGTGCTCTGGCAGCAGGTCTGTGTTTGCAAAACAGCTCTCCCCCCTCCTCCTTCCTGCAACAGTCTCTTAGGGGCAGCCCAGCTTTCCAGCATTGCTTCTATTTTAAAGCACCCTGACAGCTGGGCCAACACTAGCACAGCCTTCTGTGAGACTCAGGAGAATGCAGCTGACTGGGGGCAGTCCATCTGCCCACCCGCCCACCTGCCCACCCACCCATGGAGGGGAGAAAGCCCAGCCTGTGGCCAACACCACATGGTCTGAGTCCTGCCTGACCCCTGGCACCTCACATTCATATAGCCATACTGCCTGGGTTGACTCAGCCTCAGGGTTGGAATGGAGCCAAATTTTTATCCTACATCACTTTCTAGGTGTGTAACCTTGGGCAAGTCAGGCCTCTCCACCTGTCATTTCTCTGAAGCTCCAATATGGGAAAGGCATACCCTGCCTGGCATCATGATGAGGACTGAGGATGTTGGCACCACAGTCCATGACTTTACTAGCTATACCATAGCACTGGCCCCCTAAATAAAATTTTAAGATATAAACAACACACATATATCTAAGATTTGATAGTATTTAGACAGTCCCTTGAATTTAAACATAATAAAAAATGACCACATATAATAAACCAAGGATGAGATTTTGAGTCTCATTCCTTTTTGAAATAATTTTAATCCTATGTGGTTATGTATGGTTATCATTTCAGCTAGTCTTCCTTTCTCTCACCGTTTTTCCCCAGCTGAGAAATCTCAAAGTTTAGAAATTGAGCCAAAAGACAAACGGATGATTTCTTAAACCACTATTAGATTTTGCTTAGCCTCTCTTCTATCCTTTCTAACCATATTCCAGTGGACAAACTGTGAAAAACCATTTTCACTTCATTTTTCTCTTTGTAAACTTGTGATAATAGTGCCCCAGAATTAATCTAAGGGTTGAATGAGATGGTATTTAGCATTTCCTCCCTTAATCTGGCTTCTAGAAGATACTGAGTTATGTTCTCTATTCAGTTCCCCTGAAGATGGTGTAAAATAATTTGAAAAAAAATCCAGGAACAAAAGTATGATTTTTCCAGAAGAAGGCATAGTTTATGAAGAGACCAGGATTTGGCTGGCATTTAGCAGCAGTGGTGTCACTCTTAAAGACTTTGGTTCAAATCAGGAAAAAGAGCACCAACCAATCCAATCAGATTTTGTTGATGAAGGGGAGGGAAGGATGGGTGTTAACACAACAAAATCCTTTCTAGTTTCCATTCTGTCTCCACCTGCTGGAGGATTTGAAACTCTTAGGGAAGGCCCACAGGTCTGTAGGAAATGCTCATAGACTCCATTTCTCAGAGTTCTTAGGTGTCCTAACACATTCCAAGCTCAGAGGGAGAGAGAGAGAGAGAATATGTGTGTGTATGTCTATGTGTGTGTGAATGTGGGAGGACATATGTGCTTACTTGTGGCTCTGAGTTCCCGAGACAGTGGAAGTTCAATCACTGATGACAGCCAGCCTTCAGAGGCAGTGCTGCTCCTAATCCCAAATTTGCAAGCAAACACCTGGCTGGCTCCCTGCCTCTTCCACTTCCTCTGCTACTGCCTCTGTAGCTTCTGCCAGCTCCAGGCACCAGGGACATTTCATAACCTACCTTGCTCCCAGCCTGTCCTGAAGAAAACAGCTGGCTCCCCAGGTATTTCCATGACAAATAAGAATACCAGGAAAGAATGCAGATTGCAGGTGATTGGGAGACAAGACGTGTGGGTGCAAGGGAGAGAGGTGCATCTTGTGTGCTAAGACACTCAAACTTTCCTTCATGTGTTTTATTTGTGGAGGCTCAAGGTGAAGTAGGTTGGACTCTGTAATTAATACACAATTATTCTTAAGTGTTGAAACTTAACTGAAAAGTGATCCCTGTTAAATATAAGAGTGGAAAAAGAGAGGGAGGAGATGTACAATTTGGGACATGCTCAATCGGACTTGCCCCAAATGGTGGAATTAGAAACGTGCCAGGGGATTCCAATTCAACCCCATCAAGGTGGCATGTACCAATGCCATCTCAATAGTCCAAGTGATCAATTTCTGTTCACAATTGATCATAATCATAGGATTAAGAGTCAAAGGGATCACATAAACAAGACTAGTGTCTGAAAATACTAACTGATAGAATAAAAAATGGAGAGAACGATCCAACATGGGAAGTGGGATACACAGCAGACTCATAGAATGGCAGATGTCCTAAACAGCACTCTGGCCTCAGAATCAGTCCTTAAGGCATTCAGATATGGCTGAAGAGCCCATAAGGGTATTTCAGGCATGGAAAGCCAAGGTACTCTGGCAAAAAAAAAAAAAACTAAATGAAAGATCTCTGTGAGTGAGATCCCAGTGGAAAGAATGGGCCATCGCTGGCGCCGCAGCTCACTAGGCTAATCCTCCGCCTTACGGCGCCGGCACACCGCGTTCTAGTCCCGGTTGGGGCACCGGATTCTGTCCCGGTTGCCCCTATTCCAGGCCAGCTCTCTGCTGTGGCCAGGGAGTGCAGTGGAGGATGGCCCAAGTGCTTGGGACCTGCACCCCATGGGAGACCAGGAGAAGCACCTGGCTCCTGCGATCGGATCAGCACGGTGCACCAGCCACAGCACGCTGGCCGCGGCGGCCATTGGAGGGTGAACCAACAGCAAAGGAAGACCTTTATCTCTGTCTCTCTCTCTCATTGTCCTCTCTGCCTGTCAAAAAATAAAAAAAAAATTAAAAAAAAAAAGAATGGGCCATCAAAGAAGGAGGTACCTTTCTCTGAAGGGAGGAGAGAACTTCCACTTCGACTATGACCTTGTCTAAATAAGATCAGAGTCAGTGAACTCAAAAGGCCTCCATAGCCTTGGCAACTCATGACAAGAGCCTAGGGTGATTACTGATGCCGTAAACAAGAGTGTCAATTTGTTAAGTCAACAACAGGAGTCACTGTGCACTTACTCCTCATGTAGGATCTCTGTCCTTAATGTGCTGTACATTATGATTTAATGCTATAACTAATACTCAAACAGTATTTTACACTTTGTGCTTCTGTGTGGGTGTAAACTGTTGAAAGCTTTACTTAATATATGCTAATTGATCTTCTGCATATAAAGATAATTGAAAATAAATCTTGATGTGAAAGGAAGGGGAGAAGGAGCAAGAGAGGGGAGGGTTGTGGGTGGGAGGGAAGTTATGAGGGGGAAAAAGCCATTGTAATCCATAAGCTGTACTTTGGAAATTTATATTCATTAAATAAAAATGTTTTTTTTTTTTAAGAAAAAAAGGTGAAGTAGGCAGGCATACAGGTTAAAATTGATTAGGTTTGTGAGCTAGAAGACCACTCCTTCGCCACGCCCCCTGTGTGACCTACCTGATACCTTCACCACACCCCTGTGTGACCTCATCCCCTACCTGGCCACACCTGGCCAATCAGGTTAATTAACCACTCCCCTTTGGAAATGGGTTAAAAGCCTGGGACACGGTACGTCCCGGGCCTTCTCTTTTCCCTGGCCTCTTGCCAGGAGGAGGCTTGCTGCAGCCCTGTGCCTCCATGCTCTCATGGAGGACACATGTTCTCCCCCAAAGGCCACACACCCTAGGCTTCCTGGCCCAGATACTCCTCCACGTGGCTGGTT